>NC_056749.1:415695201-415845201 GCF_019279795.1 Protopterus annectens
GCAGGTACATGTTCCCACACTCAGCTCTTCTAAGCACAGCTTGTCCATGAGAAATCAGCCTCGGTTTATGCCACTGGAAGGAGCTACACCAAAGCATAATGCTGCATTCATAGATCTCAGCTTTCATTTTATAAGCAATGTGTAAATGGGCCACGGTTCACACCAGTAATCACAGAACTAACATTTTTAACTGTGCTTAGCTAAGATTGTTAGCTACTAAGTTAGGAAAGCACGAAGCAGATAAAGGCAAGGTAAAATATTTGCACTTGAAAATTAATATGAAATTTGTCATATTCAATTCATTTAGGAATATCAGTGGTAGAATGACATTTTATCGGGTAAGGTGTAGTAAGTTTATAATTTCTATACACTGACATGAATGACATTAGTGGAATGTGTTAGGTGTAATTTTTTACAGTTGCATATATTATTGTGGAAAGCTTATCATTGCTAATGTTTACAGAAAACTTTTGGGCAGACAACATTGTATATTTTGACAGTGTGCAGTTAAGTTTGTGATAAGTACATGATCAAAGTATAAATGACAGCTGCTTGTACTAACCCATTGGTTTTCTTCTTTCTTACAATCATTCAGGATACTTAATTCTAGTAGTAAGCAATTGTTACACTGCAGTCAATTGACGTGTGGAAGTCTGCTTTACTTCATCGATTTATTGATGTTATTTGCTAGTATGAATTTATTACACTGAAGTCAGCTATCATGACTGAAAGTCTTACCTTTATTCATTATATTAATTCTGATATGTTTTTGTATTAAATTAGGTGTCAGAACTGAAATTCAAGTCTTGTCTTCTTTCATTATATTAATACTGGTGTACTTTGGCACTCAACTCAGGTGTCAGGACTGCAATCTGTAGTTATGCATTCAGTTTGGATAATATTTTCATTGCTTTATTGTTGGATTGATGCGTAGTTTCAGGCCTGTAACTCTTATTTCAAAAGGGGCATGGGTATATGTTTTTTTTTCAGGTGACATTATGCAACAGCAGGAATCCAGACAGAGGAGTGACAACTTCAGCCCTGAAGAAAACAAGATCCTCATGGTAGCTCTCAAGGCATATGTCAAATGTCTTTTTGGCAAAGAAGGGCCAAAACAAGCTGAGTGAGCTAAGGCATGGAATCAAGTGGTTTTGGATATAAATGTAGCTGAGGGGAGAAACACACACTGATGCAGTGCAGAAAGAGAGAAAGAGGGCCAGTGACATGGTCAGATGTACCAGATCAAAGACTAGGCAGAATGTGTTTGCCTCTAGCAGTACGGTGGTGGGGGGCACCAGCTCTGATCCTTTGAAGATATGATGAGGAGTACCTTCTCTCCCTACAGGGAGATGACTACAGTACTGAGGAGGATGCCCCATACATAATCAGAGGTAGTGTGGACACCAGAATTTATCAATCTCAACAGCAGCTGCACTCATGCAGTCAGGAAGGTTAGTACATCCCTGATGACAAAACCACACACTTAAAAATACTGCAGATGATAGCTCTGTACATTTATCACATGACATTTCTTGTCAAAGGATGTCCCCTCCATTTCTGTCGTGCTGAAAAGTGGCTCGTTTTTGCATGGTAAGTGTGCTCATTACCTAATTATAGCTTAATTAGTACTGTTGTACAAGGTCTCAGTAACCATGTCATGACTTACTCCTTGACAGGGTCAGCAGCAGAAACCAGCACAACAGATAGATGTGGACAGCATAATGTCTGTTGATGCTATAACTGTCATATTTATGACATGGCGTGAAGGCAGTGTCACACAGATGTACTGGCAGAATAATGCATCACACGGCAGGTACAGAATTCTGCAGGTAGTAACACAGGCTTACAGAGGCAAGTAGATGAGGACATTACATTGTAGGCACTACAGGGTGGAACCCCACATAGCTCAATGCCAGTGTTTGCTAAACCACAGGAGTGCTTTCAGAAAGATGGCACCATCTCAGAGATAGCTGTGTGCACTGTAACACCTGTGCAAAGGGATACTATGTGAAGTCACATTTCAGATAGCTCCAGCCATATAGAAAGGCTTGAGTGCCCAGCTGCAGATGTGCTGGGACATTGTTCAGGTGCGTCCACTGCCACAGAGAGTCAGCTAGAGATTGTCAGAGTACTGCAGGGTGTACTCAAGGATTTCCACCAGTACATGTGAATGGCAGAGAGCATGGATAATGTCATGATCACACTGATGTATTTTATGATAGCACACATATAGCTGCCTCCATGTGTTCACTAGCCAAGACCTACCAGACTCAAGTATGAAACACTGGTAGACAGAGACAATGCCAGGGCACTGTCTCTAATCTTCCCTGAGCAATGATTGTTCCTGCACAAGCAAACCGAACCTGCTGGAAAATTTTCTTGCAAGTAACTTTCCTCCCTAGTAGCCATACAAGAGGAATACCTTTATGGAAGCTAACGTGGCGCCAGTAACCAGAACTGTACAAAAGATAAGGGTCCCACAGTGATGCTTCGAATCCGAGACGTGACTGGCTTCCATGGCCCTTACAGGTAACCGTAGGATTTTTAGCTTTACTTTTTAACTTGTATTACTGTAAATCTTCTGTAAATGCTATTAGACTCTTCTTTACCTTTGGCTTTGGTTGTGCCTCAAAAGAATCTTCACACCAGTACCCCTACCCAGATAATTAATGTTAAGTAATAAAAGGAATACATACTCTGTAAGAAAGCAGATGCAATACTTCGCACTGTGCAACAAACATTTCTTGTGCAACTTTTTGTTTGTGCTTTTTATGTAAATGTTGCAAAACTACATTGCAGCAGATGTACTGATGCAACTTCAGGATTGTCAAGAAAGTTTGCATTAGAAAATGAAAACATTTAAATATTACAAATCATTATTTGAGATTATTGGAAGGCAAGTTAAGTGACAATACAGGAAGAGAAAGCTGAAATGGTGGTTTAAGTACAGTGAGTGCTGAAAAGCTCCTAATGAGGCGGAAGAGGCTAAGTCTGATACTGACTAAGATTTGTGAGTTTTGCATTGGGGTGAAAAATTGACAGACTTGATTAGCCCAGCAAGATTTGTTTATTAGGCTGTGTAGTGCTGTTGTTGTCTCAGTCATTTCGAAACTTTCTGCTGTGTCAGTTTTCTCTTTTATAATTGTTGTAACAGAGGCCATACATGTTGCATAACTGCTTTATTGCAAACCACAACTTGCAAATGCTTCTTCAGTAAACAAAATAAAAATTATCAGTGATAATCTCAGTTTGAATCTGGTTTACTTAAACTTATTGTTCTTGTTAGACCAGGTCTGAATGATGTGCTGCAATTCTATACACTTAAGCAGAGTGTTCAAAAAAACATGACAGAGGTATGTTTTTATTTTGCAGTCTTCTTTATAATCTATGCTAGAAAACTGCACATATTTTTGACAAGAATGCTGCAAGCATTTCTGACAAGTGCATCACCATCATCCCCTCTTTTCTCATTTTCTGCAGGGGTTGGAGTGTTGTGTCCACTGTCGCCATCTCTCTCTCTCTATTCATTGCCACTCTCCTACCTTCTTCGACACTCACGCTTGACTGTCACAGGTCTTCTCTCACACAATCCATTCACTTCTTTGCCTGACACCCTTGTTTCCTCTTGCATTCTTCTCCTCCAACCCAAATCGTCTTCTGCTTTCCTGCACATGTGCCTAAACCACCATAATCTGCTCCCTTTGACCTTTTTTTGCAATTGGAGCTACCTTGGCTTCTGCTCTTATGCCCTCATTTCTTCCTCTGTCCCACAGTGTGCATTCTACCACCCATCTCAGGCACTTCATCACCATCACCTCTAGTTTCCTCAACTTCTCTGTCTTTACTGCCCAGGTTTTTGTACCATGCAATAGTACTGGTCACATCACTGTAGTGTACACTTTACCTTTCAGCTTTTTTGGCATTCTTCTGTTGTACAGTATCCCTGACACTCTGTGCCAGTTGGCTACACCCTCTCTGATTCTAGCTTTGACCTCCTCATTCAACTTCCCTTCACCCACTCCTCCCAAATACTTGAAGCAGTTAGCTTGTTGACTATTTTCCCTTCTATCTCAATTATCAGCTTCTTCAGATTCCCCCTTTGCTGCCATTACAACTGTCTTATCTGTATTTTGTACTCAGTTTCAATCCATGTGCCTTCAGTTTTGCATTCCATTCCCCGTCTTTTGGTGATGTTCTTGCTCAGAGTCTTCCCGTAATACCACATCATCTGCATACAGCAACTTTGTTGATCTAACCCCTCCCACCTGTTTGTTAATGTAGTCCCTCACCAATATGAACAGCAGTGGGCTCAGAGCTGAATCCTGATGCACACCCACTCCCACTGGGAATCCCCATTGTGAGATAGAACACTGTCTGAACTTGAGTAATTAGGTCTTTGTACATAGTCTGCACTAATTCTACCAATGTTTCTGGGACTTTGAACCATTGCAGGACTGCCCAAATCAGCTTTCCTGAGACCTTGTCATATGCTTTCTCCAAGTTTATGAATGTCCAGTTGAACTTTTTCCTTACCTCTAGTTTCTTCTCATATATCGGTCTCACTGCAAACGTTGGTTCAGTTGTGCTACTTCCTGATCTGAATCGGAAGTGCTGAACTCTCATTTTACTTTCTACTACTTGTTTATCAGTCACCCTCTCCAAAACTTTCATGCAGTGTGATAGGAGTTTGATACTTCTATGCTGCCTAGATCTGTGAATGTCCCCTTTGCTCTTGAACATTAGTACTAGTATGCTCATCCTTTACTAATCTGGGATACAGCTTTCTCTCCATACTGCTATGAATACCCTCGGTTCTCATTTCACCCCTATCTCACCCACCATCTTCATCATATCTGCTGTGATCTCATCTGAGTCTGCTGCCTTCCCTGAGTTAATTTTTCTTAGTGCTGTTCTTATTTCTTCTAGGCTGGGCTCCTCTTCTTCTCTCATCATAAGCTGTGTCTGGGGCAATACAGCTTCTGTGGGATTTTCTTCATTCAGAAGCTTCTAGAAGTGCTCTTTCCATTAGTCTTTGATGTCCTGTGGATTGGTGAGCAGGACATTATGAAGGGTGTCTGACTATCTTCTTTATCTGTCTGTCTTTACCTTTATCTGTCTGTCTTTACCTTTATCTGTCTGTCTTTACCTTTATCTGTCTGTCTTTACCTTGCAACCTGACATAGTTTCTTAGTGCCATCTACTGACTCACATTCCAGAAGCTGATAGATGCTTTGTTCTTTGCTATTGCAACTCCTTTTTTAGCCTTTTTGATAGACAACCAGTATTCCTTCCTAGCCTTGTCCGTCTTTTCTATCTCCCATTTTGTCTTGCAATCCTTCTTTCTTTTGTTGACTTTCTGGACTTCCTTATGCAACTTGTTTCCAAAAACCCTGCTTGGCTGCATATCTGTTCTACAATCCCCAGGTGCTGCCATTCTTTTTCAACTCCAACTATTTCCTCTTCTTAGAGGTGCTAGAGCCTTCTTGAACTCTTGTGCTTTCTTTCTAGTCAACTTTCAGGTCTCATGAGTAGTGCCTTATCCTTCCACTGGAGTCTGACTGCCATAAGTCTGTCACTAATTTTGATGACGCCCCTCACTGTCTTCTGAATCTTCTCCCACACCACAATTCCCACACTAATCTTAGTCTGTTCCCTTACTGAACAGTGAACACTTGATCCCGATCCATGTGCCCTTCCATGTTATCTCCTGGAGAGCTGATGTACATCATGGGCTGCTCTTTTAGCCTAAACAAGACATTAGGGCAACATGACTTTAGATATCGATTGGCATGCATATTTCATTTCAAAGACCGAAATCCATTACATAAGAAATGTGATCAAAGCTAGAACTCCACTTATGAGAACAAACTCATACACGGGAACACAGTGTTTCTGATGTAAAAGGTTAAAAATGAATCAGATACAAAACTGCTATTATAAGGCACTGCTTCACAAGGAATACCACCTAAAAATCAAAACTTGTGACATCAAGAACTAAAGAAAGTAAAGTATCTTCCTGGTAATCAGATTATAATCATATATGAAAAGATAAAATGGAATGTGTCCTTCTGCCACATTTATGTTTTTCCTCATCATGTGATGAAGAAAGTTACTATTAAGAGAAGACTGTAAATGGAATGATATTTTATTATGCATATTTATAGAAAGTACAAAGAAAAAGGAATTATTAATATTGTGCCAATCAGTAGGTCTTTTTCAACCTCAGTTAGTTTGAAGTATATTCACCAGCTAAAGCATCTTCTCAGTAAAAAGTCTATTGACAAGTTGTACTATCTAATAAAATATACTTTAACATCAGTGACTTAAAACTCCTTTTACGAATGCAAAGTTACTTTGTTGGATACTTTTGCCTTTTTTGTAAAAAGGCATAGACATTTAACAAGCCCTAAAGAAGATTCTGGTAACATAGCTCTCAACTGTCCAGATTTTCACAGAGTCTCCATATTTTTGTCTCATATTGTTGGTCTGTTCCTCATAAAATTTGTGTTTTTCTGGCAAATCACTGAAGATTAAAGCCAATAAATGACATATATTTGTGTTTCTGATCTCATATCCTTAACAATATGCATACTAACACAAATCCTGTTATTCTAACAACTTTCTAAATTTATAAGAGCAATATTTAAAATCTGTCCCTATTTTTGGGCCTTTGTTCCCATATTATTTTAGGATTTGTCCAGATTTCTTGCTCCAAGAGGTCGAGAGGTATGTCTGGTAACTATTATGTGATGGAAACATTTCTGACAGCAGTCACGGTGCAATAATAAATGCTGGACTAAACCTAACATTGTCATATAAGTTGAAAACAGACTGCAGGAGCAACATTATATTTAGGAAAAAAAATAACTGGATGTTAAAAAGTATCTGTTGCAAAAATACTGTACTTTCTTAATTAGCTAAGGGCAAAGCATGGAAACTTATTCATACTATGTTTTTAAAATACAGACTTCATGTACCACACATTAAATGGTTGTTCTCATGTACATAAGGCATTATGTGATAGATTTGAAGGCAGTTAGTATCACTACTTATACTGTTAGCCTGCACTTAACTTCAGTCCAGACTTTAACCAACTAGCCATCCAATACTTATCAGATATTGTATTATAATGTTATCCCACTGACTGGTTAGGATTTATGTACACCATCAGACTTTTTGCCTTCTTTGTACTTGTATGTTTCCTGCTCAGTGTGGTTATAGTCATCCACTGCTTTTGGCACACAGACATAAGAAGGATACGTTATACTGCCATAAGCTTACACTTTTCAGTTTCACAGCAATCCTTACTAGCCATGTTAGTCCAGCTGGTCCATTTGCATATGATAACGGCTATCTTTACTATTTTTGTTCATGTTCTTTCTCAGCTAGTATATAAATGGAAACTGTGTCTGATTAACTGCTGTCAGTGAATTCACGTAACCTAACAGATCTCTCCCAGGACCCATGGATGAAATACTTGCAGTAACATTTATGGAAGAACGCACATACTAATCTATTTAGCTTCATAATCTTGCATTCTGATATGCATTTGGGAATGTGACGGCTGTTGCATCCCTGATCAAATGATATAGTATTTTATGTATACTTAAGAGGAAAGAAGGACAAGCTGATGAACTTCACAAAGTGTGGAAGGAGTAGGAATGTGCATCTCCAGGTATTATAAAGAATTTTTTCTGTCCTGGTTGCCACTAAGTCATTAGGACAGCTTATTGAGGAAGGTCATGATAAAGTAAGAGCATGGGCCTTTGTGAAAATCAGAACCTAGAGTGAAGCAGCCATCTTAGAGAGGGCTTGCAGACCCATGAAGGTCATGATAAAGTAAGAGCATGGGCCATTGTGAAAATCAGAACCTAGAGTGAAGCAGCCATCTTAGAGAGGGCTTACAGACCCATGAAGGTCATGATAAAGTAAGAGCATGGGCCTTTGTGAAAATCAGAACCTAGAGTGAAGCAGCCATCTTAGAGAGGGCTTGCAGACCCATGAAGGTCATGATAAAGTAAGAGCATGGGCCATTGTGAAAATCAGAACCTAGAGTGAAGCAGCCATCGTAGAGAGGGCTTGCAGACCCATGAAGGTCATGATAAAGTAAGAGCATGGGCCATTGTGAAAATCAGAACCTAGAGTGAAGCAGCCATCGTAGAGAGGGCTTGTAGCCCCATTGATGATGACACAAACTTCCCCTTTCCTCAGAGCTAAACTAGAAGAACAAAATGTATGCAATACCATATTGATAACTGGGTTGAGTCACACACAAAAAAAAACAAAAAAAAAACAAACAGTCATGCATAGGTACCCCTTGGGCTGATTACTAACTTGTTATATAGCCAGGCACTTCTGCAGCTAATTCATTTTATGAATTTAATTACTAGATAAGAACCCATATTCCCCAACTTATGCAACTTAAAATGTTTCCGCTTTCATCTAAAGGTGTATTAGCCAGTAGATTAGATATTAGATTAATTAGCATATCATCAACTCACATAATAGTTTGTACTTATAGAAACACAGATGAATGTCCCACTAGACTGCCACTGCCTTATCACATTAGAATTCCTGCCACATAAGTGTATACAAGCTCCTGTTCCCCTCATTGTAGATTTAATCCACTACTCTCAACAATGCTGTGCTTAAAGCTAAAATAGAAGACACTGTTCAGCAGCTACAGCTGTAAAATTCCCCTTAGTGTAGCATAACAGCAAGTTTGATGACAAATGTTTAATACTCAAGGCAAGTCAATAAACTTCACTTTTACTGTCATCCAGACACTTTTATTTTCAAAGTTCTAAAAGTATCTCTGCTGTCCACCCCTGAAACTACTTACAATAGACAACTCATATAATTTCCAAAGATCACAAGACAGGTATTTTCCTCTTGCTAGGCCATGATTCAAAACTGCATTAGAAGCAAGAGCTTTCAGAAGGCTGGGACGAGTGATCTGGAGCCACTTGCCTGATGAAATCAATAAGCCAGTAAACAAAGATTTTAAAGAATCTTTTAACCAATATCTCATATAAAAAACAACCTGCAACTGCTGCCATGACAATTGTTAATAACTATTGCCATTGTTCTAATCTTTAAACATGTACTGTAGGTTTATAGGTTCATAGCAGGTTACTAGGCTAATGGCCCTAGGGCCTTTATAACCCTAACTGTGTGAAAACATATTTAGATGGTCATTGTTAGCAGTGTGATTCTGTGATCAGCACTGTCTGCCTCTGTTCATTAGGGTCATAGGTGCCACCCCCGGGATGAATTTATGGTCACCCTTTCAACTGTTAAGGTTGCCCTTGAATAGGGTCTTTGAGGACCTCTGCTCCACCTGGAGTGGGAGCTTATTCCAGAGGAGCGGTAATCACTGAGAGATATATCTGTCTCTCTAGCATGTTTTGTTAATGTCACAGGCTAAGTTGAGATTTCTGGAGTGAGTTATTCTTGTCCCATTTCATTTGCAGATGTGCAGCAATTCCATTAGGGCAAGGTCCGAGACTGCTCTGTAGGCCAGGCACAGGTCGCCTCTCAGCAGCCTGTATGATACAGAGTACAGTGACAGGACTTTCAGTCTATCAATGTATGTCATGTTTTGGAGGCCCTGGATTCTCTTGTTAAGAAACCTCTGTGGTCTTTCCAGTTGCTGCAGGTGTCTGGTGAGGTACATACAGAAGGGAGCATTGTACTCAATTAGTGGTCTGATAAGGGATGAGTACAGTGGGAGCTGTAACCTTCCTGGTCTTGGATGCAATGGCCTTATTTATGAGATGTGCAATGTAGAATGTGTTTCTTACCACTACAGACACATGGTGATCGATGTTTAGATTTTTATCAACCTGTGTTCCCAAATCTCACACCACTGAGTTTGAGCTTAGAGGGGTGCTATCTATATCATAATTAGCAGGGCCATCTTCTTTGCCAGAGGGGATAATAAGTAATTTTTTGCATTAAGTTTTAGTCTGTGAGTTTGGCACCTCTCATTTGTTTGCGTCAGCCCTTTCTGTATTATGCTAACATTGCTGGGGGACTCAATGATTGCACCCAGTATATAGTCATCTGAAAACTTGGTAAACCACAGGTCATCTTCCTTTGTCTGGACTTCAGAGAAATATATTCCAAACAGTAGAGGGATCAGTGCAGATCCTTGCGGTACCCACTGGTATTTGGTCTACTGGTGGAGGTAGACTCCCCAACTTTGACAGTGTGCATTCTGTCAGTGAGCCAGTTGGCTACCCATCTAGTAATGTATGGGTTACTCTCCAGCTGGGTGAGTTTCTCTATGATACCTGAATGGGGTATTGTCTACATCAAGATAGGCACTATGTACTGTTTTGCCCTCATCCAGGGCTTTGGTGACATTCTGAAAGAAGTCCACCAGGTTTAATAAGCAAGAACCACCCTTGATGAAGCCAGACTGGGTTGGGTCAAGAGTTTGAAGGCCACCTATGTCCTTGTGGATAAGGTCATTATCTATTATATTATCATATGTTTCCATGGCCTTGCAGATATGTCTGGTTAGGCTTATGGGTCTATAGTTCCCAGGGTCAGTTGATGGACTCCCTTTGTCAAGGGGATTACTGTTGCTGTTCTCCAGTCTGCCAGGACAAAGCCAGTTTAGCCAGCTAGCTTAGGGCTAGAGACATACATGCCTAGGACATATAATCTGAGAGTTCAGTCATGTCTCTTAGTCCAGAGGTACGTCTCAAGTCATTCACACCAACATGTACTATAACAGAGTCATAATGGTAATTCTTGCTGAGTGACTTGAGTGCATGCGTGATTTGATGGCGCCCGGCACCTGACAGTCAGCTGACCGTAATCTTCTCCTTGTTCAGCCTGGTGTGGGGGACATCTGTAAGTTGCCTATAACCAGAACATTTGGTTTTGAGGTGTTTTACTATAGGGGCTTAACTGCTGGGACACTGATATGTGTGGTGGTGGTGGATTCTATTTGTGTACCATTATGTGTATGTTGTTTGCGTTTGGGACGTCTCTGGTCTTTTGGAAAGTTCTTAGCGAATACTTCCGTGTATGTGGGTTTGTGTGTCTTGACTTCTTGTGTGAGAGGGAAGGTGTGTGCACTGACAACCTATCATTTGTCTTGTTTGTTGTTATGTGAGAGGACTGATTCTAATTTCATGGTATAATTACATCTCTCACATACTGTATTTGTTAGCTTTAGGAGCAAATTGTTGTCAATATACATGAGGCAATTGCTACATTGCCTCAGGATGCCCATGTCAATCAGGTTAGTTGGAGAAATGGTGAGAAACTGTCCATCCATTATGGCAGGTATATATTGTATTGACTGGTAGGGATGGACTAGATTGACCAGGATTTGCTTGTGAGACTAACAAGGATGGCTATTCTGTGGAAGGCTAAGGGTGGAAGACTGCGTTAACTCCTCAGAATGTGAAGCTGAGTTGTTTTCTGGGTAGCAATGCACAACTTTGTTGAGCACAGAGATAAAGTGGCACTAAGGAGGGTTCTCTAGCAGATATTAAGGGAAAATTGTTGTTTTTAAGTGTTTGCATCTATACATGGCAGTGCTAAACCCCACTGCACTGTGCGCAGCCACGTGCAAACACAGTGCTTAAATACAAACTTAGTTAAACAGTTTTAACACAAGCTAACCAAAAGGAAAGCCCAAAACTGAGCCTTATTCCAACAATTCCCAACTTAGATGGGCCCTGGGGTGCACACTTCTGCCACAAGGGTGCAGGAGGGCCTTCTTAATGTACATCTGCATAATAGCAACTGTGTCTATATACAATCAAACACATATGTTCTATAACGTTTAACTGCTATGTTCTGCCCTGATCTTGTTTTTTTACTTAAATATTCTGTCTGCTGCATATGTTAACAAATAACTGTAACATTCTCTGCTATGTATTGTGATTGTTGACAGTTTATTGTATTCACTACTCTGTGATTCCAGGATATGACTGAAAAGGGTCAGCTGAACAGCTCACCTGCCTAATAAATAAATAGGAATCAATAAAAAAATAAACACTAGGTTGCTACAGTCACCCAGTATATATTTGTGACAAATATACATGTTTAAAATGCTTGTAAAAAGGTAGAAAGACAGTACAATGACAAAAAGAACTGGAAAACTTAAAACACTGGAAGACTTCTTTTATTTCTTATTGAAAATAAAGAGACTTTATAGAAGCTGCAAGTCAAGGTATAGCAGTATAATATATCACATTTTCAGAGATACATCAGAGATGGAAAGCTTCACAGCTTCTAATGACTTTGCATGGTTACAGTGGATTCATTCCCATATCTAGTTAACCAATGTAGTAAATTATGGAAAAGCAGATAACTATATCACAAATCTCTGGGATTAGAAGGGTACAATCAGGAACTAATAACATTATGAGGGATTTTTCCAAAGCCTTTTACAAGTAAAGAGGCACAGCAACAATGGCTAAGATCAGGAACATTTTACCACAACAAAAGTGCTAACTATTTGGGAATTAGACTTACCAGTGTTGAGTATTCCCATTAAGTAAGTCAGTCATACATGAGGTGATCACCTCATTGAGGTCAGGAAAAGCACCAGAAATTATTAGATTCATAGGTGATTATTAGGCTAATGACCCCAAGAGGCCTTTTTATGATTAACTGAAGAAGGTGGGGCTGTCTACTGAAACCAGTCTTTATGCCTGTGCTGGGTCTGTTCTGGCTTCTTTTTTGGCATCTTTGTCTCAAGATTTATCATAATAAAATATTTTTGGACTGATTCTGCATGGTGCAGCTATATGTTTTGGCTTTTTAAGCCAAGCAATGCTTCCTAAATGTATCTGGCGAGTTTTGATAGCCTAAGGTTATGTTAAGGGCTATATATAGGCTTGGTCATGGGTGGGCAAATATTTATAAGCTCCCTCTGTCTAGTAGAAGGACAGGTGCCAGCCTGGGGTGCATTTCTGATTACCCATCTTGTCCAAGTTAACCTGAATTTGGTTAGTTAAGAGTTCTGCTTCATATGGATAGGAAGCCTGTTCCAGAGAAGGGGTAGTCTCTGAGACGTATATCTGTTCCCCAACCTTTCTTATTTATGTTGCAGATGAGGTTAGGCCCCAAGTTCAGGTAATTCTGATTCTACTTGTTTTTCAGATGTGCAACAGGTCCATCAGAGTGGGATTAAAGGATGAGTTTTAGGCCAGGCATAGATTGCCTCTTAGCAGCCTGTAGGAGACTGAGTACAGAGATATTGCTTTGAAGTAGTCCACATGGGACATATTGTGAATGCTGTGGATTCCTTTTGTGAGGACTCTCTGTGGATGCTCCAGTTGCTGCATTTGCCTGGCCAGGAACATACTGATGGGAACGTTCCCTCCAGTGACTAGTCTGATGAGGGATGAGTATAGTGGAACAATGACATCAGTGCACCTAGATGCCATACCCTTGCTTATGTTACACAACATAGAATGATTTCCTTACTACTGTAGACTCATGATGGTCAAAGGTCAGGTTACTGTCTACATGCATTCCCAAATCCTGGCCCACTAGGTCTACTCTTAGGGGAGTATTATCAGTGCGGTATTTTCCAGTAATAGTCATTTTCCCAATGGACACTGTTATGCATTTCTTAGCATTGAGTTTCAGACTGTGGCTTTGGTATCAGTTATTATCTGTGTCAGGCCTAGTGGGTATTTGTGTCTTTGAGGGATTCTGTGACTGTGCTTAGTTAGCAATCATCTCCTTGACAATGGTCTTGACTTTAGAGAAGTAGATGCCAGAATGGAGTGGCCCCAGCACCGAGCCTTGAGGGACTCCACTAGTGACTGGCCTCTTTGTGGCGGTAGAATCGCCTGCCCTAACTTCTTTGGTTTGATCTGTCATCCAGCTGGCTATCCAGCACATGATGTAAGGGTTCATATTTAATTTCATGAGTGAGTTATTGTGTCAAATGCTTTGGTTAGGTCACGGTAGGCAGTATGCACCATTTTGCCCTCATCCATTGCTTTGGTGACCTAAAGAAGTCCACCAGGTTAAGTAAGTCCTACCTAGAAAACAGACAGCAAGTTGTGATCTGGGACAAGGAACTCTCTACACACCTCCCTGTTTCCCTTGGTGTACCTCAGGGCTATGTCTTAGGCCCTCTACTATTCTCTGTTTTTATTAAATCTTACAATTCCTCAAGCCACCTGCATACAATATGCAGATGACTCTACGCTAGTTTGCTCTACTTCCTTACCCGAACTCCAATCGCTTACCCAGAATGTATTCAATAAAGTTGAAAATTGGTTCCTACAATGCTGCCTTCTTCTGAACATCAAAAAAAACAAAATTATTGCTCTTCAATCGTACAGTAAAGTCCTCTCAATTAGACCTTACAGCTACATCCAAAAATGGTACTGTGTGCCTTCTGTGGAAGGTTGGGTGCCGGGCTGGCAACTCGACACCGTAAAACTCCTCTGCCAATCATGAGCGGACAGGTGATCCACTGTGGTGACCCCTAACCTGGAAAAGCCGAAAGAAGAAGAAGAAGAATATCTCCAGAACCAACTACCAAACTCTTGGGAGTGATAATTGACCATAATCTTACCTTTGACATACACATCAATACCACCATAAAATCAGTTAATAGAAAGCTAGGCACCCTTTATAAAATCAAACCCTACCTTACCCCCACTACCATTGCCCACACCCATCTTATCTCCACACTACTCTATGCCTCTCCCATTTATACAAATCTTTCAAAAAGCAATCTCTACAAACTGGCACTCACCTATAACAATATAACTAGATTTGCCAATAACTCCCCATTTAGAACCCACCATTGTCAGAACCTAAAACAACTTGGATGGCTAGAGCTCCAGAATTAACTATTATTTCAACATCTTACTATCACACACAAGATCTTATATTATCCTACAAATACTCCAATACTAACTAGTCTTATCACCCCCTACAAAAATCTCTCTACCCTTCACTCAGCCAATAGGTTACTAGTAAATATACATAAATCCAAGAACAAGGCTGGGGACACACTGTTCTCAAACAGTGTAGGGAAATCTTGGAACCTGCTCCCCAGGGAACTCTCATCTCTCTCCTCTACAGCTCTATTCAAAAAGCAACTTAAGGAATATCTTCTAACTCACTGGCTATGCCCTTCATAAATCCTGACTAAAACTCTCCCCCATTTTTGTTATGACTAGTTTTTCTTAATACTCTCATCCTATCTCCTACTAACCGCTGTGAAGATGTGATTTTCAGCCTACTAAAGTTACTACTAACACTAACTTTTCTTAATCTGCTATAGAGCTTAAAACTCACTTAGCATGTGCTCTTCGTTAGAAAAAAAAAACTCTACCTTAGTTTAATCTACCACAGAGCTTAAACTTGCTTAGCAAGCTCTACCCTAGCTTCTTTTTAGAATTATTGCTTGAAAACAATTGTAAACCATATTAGTACTATTAGGTTATGTAACAATCTTGTTTTTCTACATGTAATTATGTACTATGACTTTAACTATAGTGGAGCTTTTTTCCCTGGGTCTCTACTAAAAATGGACATGTGTCCAGCTAGACTAGCCCGGTCAACAAATGTAAAATAAATAAAAATGAATAAATAAAATAAGTAGGCATGTCCTGCCCATGATGAAACCAAATTGGGTTGGATCTAATGTCTAGAGGGTTCCTATGTCATTGTTTATCATTTCCATGGCTTTGTGTATGAGACTAGTCAGAATTAGTAGTCAGAATTATGTGTCTGTAGATGACCCACCTTTGTCCAAGATCAACAGTACCATAGATGGTTGAGCTAACATCAGATATTTATAAAGTTTCATGAGCATAATTTTACCAACAGACATGGAAAGTTAACATTCTTACACTACCGTAGCTCTGCACAATCATATTTATATTAGTCTAAGTTCTCCTGTGTATCTTTGGGCTTCACAATCTGCTTACTTTGGCAGAGCTGCCAACCTTTTTTTTATCAAATTCTTATGATCGAAGAGCTATTTATCCATGTCTATACAGCTAACAAGATGAGATACATTTCAGTGCATTTTTAATATTATTTAACATTTTAGACATATATACCCATACCAATTCATATCATATAAAATCAATCAATTTCTAATGGATCCATCTCTTCATTGACATTCTATAGAGCAATAGTTATCAGTACTCAGGCGCTTCCATTCCTCTCTTTGTTGCTCATATCTTAATGGTATGCATGCATACTATGGCCAAGTAGCTTAATTACATAAGGTAGAGCAACATCATTATCTTTAGCAATAGTTATAATATCAAAACATAATTATTTCTTTCTATGAAGCTAGCTAAAATATATAAATCCTTTAAAATCTTTGCTAATACTTAACATCTTAGTCATTTGGACCTTTCTGTCATACTTCCATTACCTGTTGTCATACTAATAATCTAGTATCTTCTTAAAATAATTAAATCCTGTTTAGTCTTATTTCCAAAACATAAGTTCACACTAGGCTAACAACCACCAGGGTCTTTACAAGTCTAACCATGCAAACCAAACCAGTTTTGTCCCAGAGTTCTCTGGATGCCTATATGGTGGGGTGTATTAGCAAAAAAAAAAAATAGCTAACGGTTATGCATGGGGGGAATCTTTGTTGGGGATTAATTTACTTACCGTCAACCTGTGTTCATCAGAGACATTAGGTCCAGACTGGGGACCAGTTTGCAATTTCCCATCCAGTGATCAAGGTTTCTTTTAATTAGGGGCAGGGATGAACTCTGCTTCATGTAGATGGGAAACTTATTCTATAGTGCAGGGATCCTTTGAGACATTTATTGGTTCCTCCAGCAGCTTCTATTTATGTCACAGACACAGTTCTCATCCTTTAATCCAGTGTTTCTGGTGCTGTTTATCTTGTGGATGTGCAATAGTTTCATTAGAGTTTGATATGAGGATGTCTTATATGTTAAACATAGATAACTTTTCAGTAACCTGTAGGAGACTGAGTACAGAGATAGGACCTTAAGGTGATATGAGTAGGGCAAGGTACTTATACCTTGGATTCTCCTGGTGAGGAACATTTGATGGCATTCAATCTGTTGCAAGTGACTGGTTAGGTACATGCCAAAGGGGGCACTGCATTCAACAATGGGTCTGATAAAAACTGAGTAGATTGGTATGAGTTGGGTGACATAGAATGATTTTCTTACTATCTTGGCTATATGTTGGTCAAACACCAGATTACTGTATACATATGTTCCCAGATCACCAACTATTGGGTCAATTCTTAGGGGTGTTTTATTAATGAAATAAATACCTTGGGTGGATGCTTTCCCATAAAGCATTATAATACATTTCTTTCCATTGAGTTTTAACCCACGGCTTTTGCAGCAGTTATTTGTGTTAGACCCTCTTGTAGGATGTTGGTGTCATGGGGACAGTCTATGATAGGTCCCAATTTACAGTCATCTGTGAACTTGGTGAGCCAGAGGTCTTTTACATTAACCTTGATTTCTGAGAGGTAGATGCCCAACATGAGTGGGCCCAGCACAGAGCCCTGGAGTACTCCACTGGTGATTGGTCTCATGGTGGAGGTGGTCTCACTGATCCTGACTTCTTGGGTCCCATCTGTTAACCAGCTGGCAATCCAGTGAGTTATGTGGGGATTTATCCCTAGTTCTGAGAGTTTGTAACCAATACGTGAGTGGGATATTGTATCGAATGCCTTAGCCAGGTTAAGGTAGGCAGTATGCACCATTGTCATCTCATCTGTAGAAATAGTGACCCTCTTGAAGAAGTCTACCAGGTTAAGTAGGCAAGACCATCCCTTAACAAAGCCAAACTAGGATGGGTCCAGTGTCTGTTGGTTGCCAGTGTCCCCGCTGATCATTCCCATGATGTTTTATTCCATGGCATTGCATATTAGACTTGTCAGACTGATAGGTGTGTAGTTCCCGGGTCAGTTGATGGTCCAGCTGTATGAAGAGGGATGACCATTGCAGCCCTACATTTATCTGGACATAACCTGTTTTGAGGCTGTAGTTGAAGACTGCCTCAAGTGGTCCTGCTACATCATGTTTTAGGCTATTTAGGAGACAATCAAGGATCTTGTCGGGGCACATTGAAGTAGTGTTTTTGGCCTTAGCAAGCACCTCCAGAACATGCTCCCTGTTGATAGCTGGGAGGGGTTATGCTAGAAGGGATTTCACAGTGTAATTGGGGGGAGCTGGAATGAGGTTCCTGCTAAATTTATCAGCACGTAGAATTGCTATGTCATCCTGGTCAGTGAAGATTGTGCCATTTTAACCAGTTCTGCACACTGCTAAATATTACCTCTAAGGTTCCTGACATAGCTGAAGAAGACCTTGCGGTTGTCCTTAGCCAGGGAGGCTGTTATGACCTCATAATTGGCCTTATTGGACTTTATTAGACTTCTTATTTTCTTGTTAGTTGAATCCAAGAGCTCTTCTCTCTATGAGAGTTGCACTTTCTGATTTTGGAGATGACTTTTTTTTTCTTTAGTTATATAGCCTGTTAAGGTAATAATTCCACAAATGTGGTTTGTTTTTTATTGTTAAATCTGGGCTTGCTTTAGTAGGTATGGCAGCCTTAATGCAGCTGCTTATATATTTTTGTATATGGTTTCTGTAAATAATTCTGCATGGGTAGCTGTGTTCTCGAGTTTTGAGACAGCTGTGAATTTTGAAAAACTGTTACTTAATAGGATGTAGTTTGCTTCAGTATGGTCCCTAACTTTTACAGATTTAGTTGGGTTTTCCTGGGTTGATTTTTATTTCGAGGGAGACATGTTTGAGCTCTGACTGATAAAGTCTGGGAAATATTGTGCCTGTGAGGCAGTGTATGTTTCCCAGTCAACAGAGGTTAGTTAAAATCTCCCATGAATAGTTATTTGTTTGGCTGGAGAGCAGCTGTAGTAGGTCTAGGAAGAGTTGTGAGCTTTGTAGATCATAGAGGACTACCTGTAGTTGGCCAAGACTTAGTACAGAACCTTGTCTATGGAAGTGGATGAACTCCAGGGTATCTTCATGTTTAACCAAGTTAGAATTGTATTTGCTGCTAATGTAGTTTGAGATACCTCCACCTTTAGCCCCTATCTCTGTGCTGGCATTGGTCTAAATGTGTGGAAGGCACTGTAGCCTATCACTGCCAGAGTACTTTCTGTGGCTTTAAACCAGGTCCCGGTAACAGCACATATATCTACATTATCCAGAATGTGGAGGGCTTGTTAGGTGTGGAGTTTCTTGCTTAGGCTCCTAGCATTGTGCAGTAACACTTTAAGGTTGCTCTGTTTTTTTTTTTTTTTTTTTTTTTTGCTATGTTTGTAGTTTTGTCATTTTGACATTCCCTAAAGGGGCTCTAAGGGGATGGATAAAGTTTTGCCCAGTATCTGAAAGCCTGGGGAACAGGTGCAGCCCATCCTTGGCAAAGCAAAGTGGTCTTTTAAATAAGTCTTTACATGCTGATGGATATTGGATTCCCCTGAAATGACAGCTGGAACTAAGCCTATTATTAAAATCAATAATTTTCTGTTCATACAGTGGCATCATCCTTGGTTAAGGTAGATTATTGCTCAATGCAACTCATGTACCTGTCTGTATCACATATTCAGAAAGAGTGCCATAATGTCTCTTTTCATATAGCCCAGTGAGTTATGCCTCAGGTCATTTTACACCCACATGGGCTATGACAGAATTTATATTGGTACCTTTGGTACAATGACTTGAGTGCTTGTGTGATATTGTGGATTCTAGTTCCAAATAGGCAACTAACTAATCTTCTCCTTGTCGATCCTGGTGAGAGGAGTATCTGTGTGTCATACGATAGAATCCCATGTGAAACGAGTGCTAACTAAAGTGTTTGCTTACCTTATAGGCTTTGCTCTTGGGAGATCAGTGGGTATAGGCTGGTGTTAGGTGTTGCTTTTGGTGTGTGTTTTAGCGATTATTGAGGACAGGTGTTGCAGTTTGACAGCTTAGGAGGTCTTTGAGGTTTGGAGAGGTTTTTTATGTGCTTCAGCAGAAAAAGGTCTATATGTGTGTGATGAGTAGTATGTTTGAAGGATGTAGTGTGTGTGTGTGTTTGACAACCTTGTTTGTAAGCAAGATTGTTGCCTCCAAGGGAGTTATGTATGTACATCTCTCACATACTGTGTTAGTTTCTTTAAGGATTAAAAGGTTGTCTGAGTACATGAGCCAATTACTTCATTGTCTCTGGATGCCCATATCTCCCACACTGGCTACAGAGATATTAGGAAATTGCAAATCCATGTTGTCAGGACCTGTAGTAGGGTTGGGCTATTATGGTTCAGGGTCTTGGTTTTACAGGGGTCACATGAGTTGTGTCTAGGTTGAAGACTAGGAGCTAGATAGTACTATGATCTTAGTGCAGTTTGACACTCTACCTGCCCTAAGCTTAGCTCCATGCAAAGTCTTTTTGTGTTATGGGTTAAAATCCTTAATACTAGCTTTCAAGGTTTGCAATTATACAGGGTATTGCTAATCCCCACTGAGTATCGAACAGCACTGTGAAAATGCACCTAATATATCGCAGAGAGAAATAGCTGAAAACTAACTCTGGTGTCCTCTTTTCAATAAATGACTACACTTTAAGCTTCCTGGAGTGCCTCCAAGCTCAGAGTGACCAGGTCAACACCTTATGCCATGAGATGGATGATCCTGGAACTTCTTAATGTAAAAACACAGCAAAAGTAGTTCTCAAGTGCAGATTAACATGCAGTTAAGTCCCTAAAATGCCCTCTGTGCATTTCCAACTTGGACTGAGCAGGCTACTTTACTACTGTCATTAGAATAGCAGTTTCAGTCTTCTTAATGTAAAAGCATACCTTGGTTAGCCAAATGTGAAAAGGTACCAACTAGCTACAACAAGTAATTGCCACTTTAAGCTCCCTGTTATGTTTCCAAACTCATACAGATGAGGCTACCTTTCTACACCTACTGGTATTGCAGTCCCTGCCTTCTTAATGTAAAAACACATTTTAGATACACAGAAGTGAAAACATATTAGAAACAAATCAAGTAACTAACAACAATAAGTAATTCTCACTTTAAGCCTCCCTGTGTGTTTCCCAAGTCCAGGCTACCTTTCTACTCCTACTAGAAATGCAGTCCCAGTCTTCTTAATGTAAAAATACATTTTAGTTAGCCACAAGTGATAAGCTATTAGAAACAATTCTAACAACTAGCTGAAAGTAATTGTAAGGTGACTGAAAGGCAGACAAGCCAGCAATGAGAAACACACACAATTTCAAGGCAATTTCAAGGCACACTAACAGTCTAAGGAAGAGCCTTTCCAGTTTCTTCTGGCAGTGACCAGCAAGATGAGTAGAGATAAGACTGAGAGGAGCTTCTAGGACCAGACATACAGGAGGTGGAGGTTAGCTCAAAAGTATCCACATATAAAACCAAATCTGTAATAGGGAGGGTGAGAGAGAACCAGACTCAGAAAAACACCTAGGCACAGCAGAGAAACTAAAAAGTAGAGCAGACTATACACATCCTAGTTTTAACTGCAGATACAAAACGCACAACTGAGTTAACTGGTAAGACAAATACAATAATAAATGTACTTTAAATGCACTTTGCAGAATACAACTAGGTAGTCCAAATGCTTTTATCAAGCTTGCAACAATGCCAAAACTGAGATGGCAGAGTGCTTGTGTGATGTAAAACACCTTGCTGGGCTAATTACCATTAGCTCTACTTACAACTAGCTATAGAAAACTGAAGAAAAACACCTAGGCCCAGTGGAGAAAACAAAATGTAGGCTATAAAAATGTCTTCATTTAATAGCCTTAACTTAGATAAACTTCAGATAAAGAGCAAAAAAAAAAAAAAAAAAAAACATGCAAAAACGATTTAAATAGTAAGATAATTGCAAATATAAATGTACTTTAAATATATATATATATATATATATATATATATATATATATATATATGGGTCTACTTTGCTTGGTTGAAAGCCCATATATGCGAACGTTATTTATAATGTTTCGCAAGGCAAAAATAACAAAAACTAAACTCCCGAACTGCACAGTTTTTCCTTGGGCAAGCAAACACTTGCCCAGTGTCGGGAAATATGCCCTTTTCCTCACTGTAGTGTGATCCTGGAGTTGGTATATATAGGTATGTGGGTTGTGGCATAGCCCCCCTACCTATGTGGGTTTCAGATACTATGGTGTGTTTTCGTGAAGGTTTAGGCAGGTGTTTACATACCATGGGAAAAATTGCCCAATTCGGGATTTTAAATTTTGGTATTTTCATCTTCATCATTTTCATCTCGCGAAAATAACATTTGAGTATTTGGGCTTTCAAGCATGCTATAGCTCCATTTTCATATATACACACACACACACACACACACACACACACATATATATATATATATATATATATATATATATATATATATATATATAAAACCCCGTGTTGTGGTTAAATGACTGTTTTGCCAAAAGTCTGCCATTTTTCTGAAAGTGGTTGAAATCATGAATTTTTTATTGTAGTGTTAGTTGTTGTCTGTATTTGTTGAAGGCAGGATAATTTTTTCAGGTACGCAAGTATGTGGAGCTTGTATTATTGAATTATGAAAGTCTGGGGATTAGGAGTGTTGGTATGGACATATGTAGGGTAGACTAAGGGGTAAATTTAATGCTGTGGCCACGCATTGGTAATGTGTAGTATGTGTCTGAGTTTGTCTTATGTAAAGATTGTTCTATGGAAAGGGTTTTTCTAATGTAAGGTGCAGGTTTAGGAACAGGATTAGAGTTAGCAGGTGGTGAAGGGGGTAAAGCCACTACTGCCAACCTACTTCATCTTCTGTAGAAATTCAAAAGGTTCCCTTCTTGCAGTCACATATAACAATCCTGAGGTAACGGTCTAGCTCTTTCAAGAGTAATATCCAAACATCATGCAACCCAACAATTCTTCTTTCACAAGGAACACCCTCCATTTAGAACTAACTTAACCATTATATTAATAGAACACATTTCATTTTAAGAAATTCAGAAGGAAAATTGACCAAAGTGTACAAAGGAAACTTTGCATAATTTTCTCTTTAGTACATTTTCATCTGTCTTCTTTTGATACACAAAAACCTTCAGTAGAACATTTACACACTTGAATACAGTATAGAGTTTAATCTTTACTTACTAAGGGGATACTTATCTAAACCAGCCAAAGTATTGGAAGTATGTCACATGCATTGAGAACATTTTAGTTACTGTAATTATGTATGATATATTCATAATTACTCATAAGCCCTCAACACTAATTTCAGTTTACTAGTACACTTAAAAGTTGCATATTAATAATTTTAATAATTCCTTTCTTTCTCTTTCTTTCATTGCTATATTTTTACTTCAGGTACTTATTGAGCAGAAATACTCACAAATGAGCAGAGCAAGTTATAATGTTTTCAGTTGCATGTGCTGATTTATGCATGATTCTTTAATGAAAGAAATGGTAGCCTTTTATAGTGATATTAGTGCTGTAAGGTGTATTAAATAACAGCTGGCTCTAGTATGTTATAATAAACATAATTTAATACCAGTATAACCATGCTCACCTTTTCCAAATCTATTACCCCATTCAGCCCACTTGTCTCCTCTTCTCTAATCATGACATTCTGTATTCTGAAAAAAAAAAATAAACATTTCAGGAAACCTAGCAGAATAAAACAGTTGCATAGTCATCATCATCATGTGTTACTCTATTGTTCCCTTCATACCTCCCAACCTTTTAGTGGAAAAATCTGGACAAAGCCTCACAGAATGGTGAGACAAAAATTAAATATTTTTGTTTATTTTATTTTATTGCTATATTGCTCTTATACACTTAGATGCTGCGGTAGCGTTGTTGCCTCACAGTAAGACGCTGCCCGGTTCGATTCTCAACTAGAGCGTCTTCTGCGTAGAGATGTACCTTCGTTGAAGGTTGTGTGTCAGGGCTGGTAACTCGGCATGTAAAAATCAACTACCAATCATTAGCGGACAGGAGTTCCGCTGTGGCGACCCCTAACCGGGAAAAGTCGAAAGACACACTTAGAAAGTTACTAGAATAACAGAATTTGTCTTAACACGCATTTTCTGAAGGATATGAAGTCTGAAACACAAATGTATATTATTATTTAGTAACTTAATTCCTCAGCTCATCCCAGTGATTTGTCAGAAAATCACAAATTGTATGAGGAACAGATCAAAAATATGCAGCAAAAATATGGACATTCTGTGAAAAACTGTACAGTTGAGAGGTATGGTTCCCTTCACCTACTTAAATATTTCTAGTCTTTAACAGAATTACAAGTATACTTTCTTGTCAACTACAAAATAAATAGATAAAATCATGTAATTTTTACATTATACACCTTGTTTCACAGGCACTGAAGCACATGTTAACCTTTCAAAGTCATCTTTCCTGCAGTTATATAGGTTTCATAACAGCTGGTTCTAGTCTGTCTATAGTTAAAACAGTTGGCACAATGTCCAAGTTTTGCAAAAATTATTGTTTTGTTGCTAATACCAGCCACTAACATGTAATCAGTGATCATGAATTTATGAAAGCCCATAAACTCTCTCAAGCCAATGAAATACAGACATGGGATACATAACCAGTGTAACTCTTTCCTCTAGTCCATCCTGTTCTTCCCAATTTCTGCGGGGGCCATAGTGTCTACCATTGCTGATCAGCCTGTCTGCTAACTTTGTTGTACTCCTATATCTTTTAATAATCAGACCTCTTGTGCTCTATTCACAAATAGCAGGTTCTGACATAATTGTATTCAAACTGACTGGCATTGTAGCATTCACACCTTTACATATCTGTACCCACAATCAGATGTTGAAGAAACAATGTTTATCATGATTTTGTTGAAATTTGATACTGTTATATGGAGCAACAAAAGGAAACTTCAGTCATCTAAGCATCACACACATACTGTCTTAACTTGATTAATATTCTGAATGTTTTGGTTCAGAATATGATACATTCAAAACTTTTCTGGTGCTCTCAAGGCCAGGTCAGATTGTCCTTTCTCACAAACCACTTTTGCTCTGGCTACCTACAAATTTATTTTCCCGCTCCCACCGGAAACTATGACTGTCATAAAAGTTCTTTAGACAGGACTAGGACTGAGGAACAATCTTTTTAAAGCTGCTACGTCCTACCAAATCTTGAATTCACACCTTACAAGATTTGACAAAATATCTCCCGAAATTCCTAATTAACCACCTGACTCTGTGGCATAGAGGTGAAGAAACCCTGACTGCAGCACAGATGACCCATATTTGAATAATATCATGGACATCTAAGAGACAAGGTGAGGGAGGATATGGACATAAAAGAAACAATAACTTTAAGGGTAAAACAGTTACAGCTAAACACCATTACACTTGCATCAGTAATGGAGTTATATGTCTTGTCACTTGCTACTTGTGACAAATGAAACATACTATGTATATAAAACACATCTCAGAGAATATATGAGCATGTGCTAGCTATCAGAAAGAATTATCTAAAAGTGCATTATGTTAAAATGCTAAGAACTGTGACAAATTTAACAAGTTTTCTCATTTTGCATTAAACCAAATTGATTGCTTAATTTTGCAAGGTGATGCAAATAACCTGCTGGAAATCAAATAACTTCTAGATGCTTTAGCACAAATTAAAGGATTTTGATGAAGGGATTCATTGTCCAACTTTCAGATGAAATATAGTCAGATTGTCTATCCAAAAATAATAGTTAGATATGTTTGAGTTAGCCTTTACTCATATGAATCTACTAAAGAAATGACAAATGTTACTAGTTAAACCAAAATAAATGCTATAAAAGTGGGTACCTCGATTTTAAGTGTTAATGGAGCTTTCAAAGAATAGTGGTACAGGTGTCATAAATAAATTGGGTTCATGAACATTTACTATTAGATGTTTAACTCTTATGTGATGCAGGCATTTACATGTGTTAAAAATTAATTTGTTGAAATGATTAAGCTACTGCAAATTGTTAAACAGAAGTAAATGAAGCTTGCTACCTATTTGTCAGACAGTGTTATGTAACAAAGTGCAATGCTGTTTAATCCCTGCTTTAGTTGCACTGTAACAGAGTATTATTACATGACTGATGAAATTTCCATACCAAAAACATATATCTTTTCAGAATGTGTTCAGCACAGCTGGTTTACAAAGCCCATAGGGCTGAAGAATAAACTCAAGACTTATTGAACATTAAGAAGCTTGATTCACTGGATCCCATTTTGGAACTTACGGGTGCTCATTTTGCCACTCACTTCCTTCTTGAAGATAATGGCTTGATTTGCTGAGATTAATTAAGAGAGTCTGCTTATTCTTAAAATGTGACTATCTGAGATACAAAATTGTTGCATTTTATTTGTATGGTGGATATTAGTTTGTATAAAAATTCAAGCAGTTAAAACAAAGACAACTTGAATGATGATAAATTTCCTTATCCTTAATTGAACACCTTTGTGCTATAAAAAGCTATTAACATATTACTTAACCTCATAAAAAAGAAATAAATGGAAATATGGGCATGTTAAGTAGGTATTAAAAATTCCAAGTGCAGTGCAGAACACTAGTAAGAGTAACCAAGTAAAGTGAAGGTATGTTGCTGTTGAAAAGTTGTGTGCTAACTAATGGCTGTCAAATAAAATAACAACAATGGAAATAAAATCCATCACCTGAGGTGTTAAGCCAAACAGTAAACACATTCTTAAAATACTTAGCATTTAATAAATCCAGAAATGCTTTAATCAGAAGTCCATTAATATAGCAATAACCCACGCCTGGGTGTGGGTAATGCTGGATTTACCCACAGTTGGTGTGGTTTGGTCGCGAGGGCGAAGCGTGGGTTATTGCTATTATACAATGACATTATTTAAGAAAAAAAATAATTACTTTTCTTAAATAATGGCATTGTATAATGCCTCCTTGCTGCCCGTCTGCAGCTGTCTGGTAATCTGCGGCAGTTCTGATGTACTGCGCATGCGCATGCCTACGCAGTACATCAGAGCTGTGGGCAAAAGCAATGGAGAAAGAAAAATCTCCGTTGCTTTTTAAAAACTGTTTCGCTATGTTAAATGAGTTTAACATAGCGAGACAGCTTTAAAAAAAGCAACGGAGAATATCCGTTGCTTTTTTAAAGCTGTCTCGCTATGTTAAACCCATTTAACATAGCAAGACAGTTTTGAAAAAAGCAATGGAAAAAGCAAGCTCTCCGTTGCTTTTTTAAAGCTGTCTCACTATGTTAAACTCGTTTAACATAGCGAGACAGTGTGAAGCAATGGAGATCTTGCGTTCTCTGTTGCTGTAAAAAAAAAAGAGTTATAGTAATGGAAAAAGTCCGAGCGACCAGATGTTTTTCCATTACTGTAACTCAGATTTACAATGTGCACGCTGACCAATCAGCGTGTACGTTTTTGAATATTTAATGGCGGGTCGTTGTATAATTGGCAGTATGATATAGAAGTTCCCTCAACTCATCATCCCTTTCATAACAGATATGCTGATGATAGTAACCCAGTCATTTTGAGTTACTTGGAACCCCAAAAGACAGTTCCTCTCCTGACAGTATCAATATGCAATTAATTTGTGGTAACCAAATGGCTTAGCAGGTGGTAGAGCAATAGCAGCTATTGTGTGCAAATTTAAATAAATGTCCCTGTGCTTTAAATAAATAATGCAAGAGATTTAATAAATAATGCAGCAGAAGTAGTAGTGAAAGCAGTGAGCAAAGCTTAGTGGCTTAGATACACCTGGGTGCATGGGAAGAACAGCAGGTAGGGGGATTAATATAGGAGTGCTCAGAAGTAGACTAACCTGGAAATAAGTTGCAAGCTGTTAAAACTGCACCTTTCATCAGAACAAGATGCACTAGCTGGAAACAAGCACACAGTTCTCCAAATACTACTCTAAGAGCAAATGAGAATCTGAGCATTATAATTTTGAATATGCCTGTTTATGAAACAAATATTGTAGGGGATAGAACAATTAGCTATGGCCATTAGAAGGGGTTTGCTGAACAAGTGAATTATCACCAGCATGGGGAAATTGTGAAAATGTAATTTGAGGAATTCATGTATCTATTCTACTGTAAAAATTCACCCTTTCTATACAGTTCCAGTGGAGCTTTAAGAAACCAGTAACAGGAAAACAAAGTTTTAATGTCAGAAAAGGAATTTATATTAGTTCATTAAAAAAATCCATATATGGAGAAATGCTATATACAATTAAGGCACCAGTGCTCCTTGTCACTCTTAAAATCTTGGTGAACATAAAATATTTTAACAGGTAAGCACTAATGGTCTGAGGAAAACTGGGCTCATTCTCACACTCTTTCCACATTCAAGACATAGTGACAGTGGTTATCTATAAGTCTGGTGACAAATCTTTCTGTCTTAGCATCCATCATCCCTTCAGAAACTCCAACAATGAGGATGGGATTCTGTCTGAGTTTTATGAATCAGCAGCTCTGCAGGATAGTGTTTAATTTTCTGAATGAATTCATGAGGTCTCTTCTTATATCCAGAAGTCATGTTAGCACTTTCTAAATTTCCCGTTTCAGCAGAGACAGGTGATCTTTCACCCTGAGTATCACATTCTCAAGAAGGATGATTATATGTGTCACTTGGTATTCAGACTTGCATGTATTTGTAGTGTTATCGGGCAAGCAGGTTTATTCTACTATTAGTGGATAAAGCAAGATTAATTGTATAGTTAAACAAAAATAGCAGTGATAAGAAATTTTGTAGGCATTGGTGGTCTGCAAGCAAAATAAAGTACATATTTACATATTTTTTTTTTATTATTAGTTAGGTGGAACTGCAGTGGTGGTGCTGCGGTATACCATTGTCGCCTCACAATAAGATGTTATTCTGTTCGATTCTCAGCTAGAGCGTCTTCTGTGTGGAGACATGCGTGAATGGGCGTACCTTCATTGAAGGTTGTGCATCAGAGCCAGCAACTCGGCACGTAAAAATCTACTGCCAATCATTAGCGGACCGGAGTTCCGCTGTGGTGACCCCTCACCGGGAAAAGCCGAAAGACACAACATTATTAGTTAGGTGGGTTGGCCGAAAAGGCCCTTTTAATCTGTGCTCCTGCTTCAAAGAAGTAACGTTGGTTAAAACGTTAAATGAAATTTCACACACAGGTGGATTACACTGTAGACAGTGAACACATAATAGAGTTATTTAGTAGATAACAAATGCAAGCAAGGTCATTTAGGTCACGTTCTACAGCTACACACTTCAAACAGTATAATTGAAAGTACAAATACCATGTAATCAAAAGTAGCACAATACAGAGACAACTAAGTTGTTTATAGCATAGAAGACATACTGAAACAAAATGTTAAGTAGAAAAATATTTAAAATTTCAATCTTTGTTTGATGAATATGTGACATGCAAATGAGTAAGTGGGAACATTTAATCAGAAGGTGGAGTGTTAGAAAATATATCTTTAGTAGGTCAAAATAGATCTTTTTTTTATCAATGGCTTACTGCAAACTATAACAGTCAACTCCAATCCTCCCCAAAAATCTGTTACTATGCACACATTAGCGTCTCAGTAAATCAGCACCACTTAAAATTCTCCAGTGTAATATTATAGAAAATATACCCACCTATAAACACTGTTTTTCACATTTGTAATGCACAAAAATATAAATAAATAAAGCAATCTGGATTATTATTTAAAAACATAAACAGATATTTCCAGAAATATATTGATACTTAAGCTTGAGTATGGATTACCTGTTATGGTCCCTAGCTTCTTTAAGTGATCATCTCCAAATAAAGATTAATAAAATAACACTGCTGGTTTATATCACTTTTGGACCACACTGCATGAAAAAGGCTAGTTGCTTATCAATTATAAAAAGACACACATTATTCCTTGTTACTTTAATACTCAGTAACATGCACTGTAAACACTACCACTTGCAGAAAAACTAAAAACAACCATTCTTATGCCCCTTGCATCTCAAAACTCATGACCCTATATAAATAAGTGATCTTGTTTCACATTTGTAATGCAAGAATATATATGTTCTCAAAATGGTGCCTGCCATCTTTTACAAAATCCGCAGAATAATTAGAAACTGACCTACATTTTTTAAAATTTAAACTTTCACTCATGCACTGTTTTACAGAAAGCTTACGCTGTAAATGCTGTACTATTGGATACCATGTTTGCATGTTTTTGTCATCTATCTGTGTAACCAAAACATCAACTGAAATTATACATGGCCACAATTATCTCACTACAAATAACTGTATAACCAGTGTTTTTGAATACTTTAATAGCATTACAAGTGTGCAGAAAATCTTTCTTTACATAACTATTACATGAAACATTCATATAGCTACATTGTTATTTTATTCCCATTGTAACTGAAATTCTTTCACAGAATAACTGATGTTTGTTTATTTTAAACCTTATCTGCTTATTACCCTGGTCATGTCAAAAAAGGGTCCTTGGACCAGTCCACTGTACCTGGTTAATATATATGTATGCATGAATTAATAAACAGCATCACTTTAGTCTTATATTACTAGAGATGACACTAAATTAAAGCAATGAACAGATTTCAAAGAAGACTGTTTTGTTTGTCTACTAAAAAGTATCAAAGCAGTGCTTACAGCAGCCGTATTTTTATTCATACTTTGTCAACCAGATTGGTGCCACTAGGCTAGTTGCACTTTTCAGGGGGGACCTGAGATGGCATTCATATCGACTAGGGGAATTTAGTCATGGTGCTGAAGAATGTCTCAAACACTTTTCTTTAATAATGTATCAGGAAAAATAACATATTTAGGAGGCATATGTATTTCCCACTCAAATGGGGAAAAAAGTTATTAGAGATTTTTTAACTTAATTTGGAGTTCAAGGCTGAACCTGGTAAGAAGAGCAATAATTTATAATAAAAAAAGAAGGTGGGTTGAATTAAAAAAAAAATAGAAAATCCACTGATGCATTTATCATTTATGCATTTATTTTGGGTAATGGGAAAAGTAAATGAAAGAAAGAAATGATAAGTAAGAAGCTATATGAAAATATAAAAATATATGGAAAGAAAGCTAGGGAAAGAAAAGACAAATAATATGACAAAATGGAATTATGGAATTTAAAAATAAGCGAGGTTGATGGGAAAAGAAAAGAATGCTATAATATGATTTTAGAAACAAATTGGTGTACTCATGGAAGGAATTAAAGAAGATGAAAAAAAGGCAGAAGAAAAAATGTTTGAAAATTTTATGAAGCAGAGAACTTTTGTGAAGAATTTTGTTAGACAAGTAACTAGTGAAAGGGAATATGAAAAATAAGTGACCAGATTCCAAAAGAATTCCTCTCAGAATAAGTCTGCCTGATTCCAAAATACTTACTCTGAGTGCAAGTGATTTACTTCAATGTAAGACTTATCTATACAGTGGGGGCCAGATTCCAAAGGAACTGCTTTCCATGTAAGTGGTTACTTACATTATGAGCAACTCTTTTGGAAATGGGCCCTTGCTGATGGAAGAAAAAAATTGTTGACTATATTGAAGAACAAAATAACAAAACATTGTTTTTACATTGAAAAATAATAACGAATTTTAGGAAAAGTTTCAAAGTGTGTATAGATGGGAAGGATTTAAATGTATAAATATGAATATTATATTATATGAGAAGTATGATACAGTAACGAAATGTGATATTAATAGATTGGGATTAGGTACTGTTTCTGACAATATAGGTGTTACGGGAAAAAAGATGTGAGAATTTGTTATATAACAAGAAAATAGAAGATGTACTAACTGAAATAAGATGATGGTTGTTGAAGAATGGGTGGAAGGACAGAGGGTAAATATAAAATGAAAAAAGAATCAAAGAAGTAGAACAGTTTAGTTCTTTTATTTTAATAACTTATCAATAATTATAAGTATGAATATAAAAAATGTGTTGTGAAAATTGATTTAAAGTTTTTTATATGGTATAAAATAAATGTAAATGTTAATAAAGTACCCCTGCTCTTTTCAATAAATGCTGTGGGATCTTTTACATCCTCCTAAGCTATCACAGCTCAGGCAGCTGAGGTCATTGTTCAGTGTCTTATCTGAAGGACAAGACTCCCCCTCATACTGCAGTGTTGTGTTAGTACTAGAAAGTAATCCAAGTACTTTGTTGTGGGAATGAAACCCATGGTGAGCCACTGACAGTGGCACTTTCACCTTACTACCACTAATATTGACAATAGTGGTGAGGAATATAAAAAAATGCAATCTTTGGAGGGAGCTATGAACCCTGCTTCCCCTTATGTAGGGGCTCAGCCACTACCACCATCAGGAGCAGCCCTAGGTCAACTGGTGCCCTAGGCAAAAGGGCTCCACAGCACCCCCCAACACATTACCTGGTGCCCCCATTGTGGTCTACCCACACCAAATAAATACTGGAAAAGCACCCCTGATAGACCGGCGCCCTAGGCGGCTGCTTAGTTGGCCTATGCCTAAGGCTGCCATACCTCCATGCTCTCTTAATTTTACTCTCCAAGGTCACAACAACTTGGAAAAAACAAGACAGCTTAGTAAGTTCCATCACAGTGGTATATTTAGAACAGAGGTGAAGGGTCAGAGCACCACACTGGGCAGAGATGCAGTGGATGAAACTCTCCTGCAAAAACATTACAGTCAAACTTGCCATTCACATAATATACTGTCTTGTTCTGCCAGCAGAGATAAAGTTAGTTATAGACTGTGAGCAAGTTGTTTTCATTATCTAAGTCAAAATACATCCATTTTGTTTATCTAGCATTATTCAGCCAAATTGCTAAAGATGCTTTAGGTTTCTATTTTTGTTCCATGTGCATGTCATTATTTGGCAACTTTTCACCAAGACATTCTTCAAAATTGCATTGTTAAGGTAGTCCAAGTGTTTTTGGAGGAGATCAGTGCCTCCATGCAACTCCTATTTGACAGGCTTCATTAGACACCCCTTTGTAAACATTCTAACTCTGCACATTGTACCACATTGACCAGAGGTAAAGTTTTCAGAAAGCAGTCCCTTTCAACAAGATGTCTGATTTAGCCTGCTTCCTTTTTATTATGGGTACTATTATTATTGGCAGTGCAGTGGTGCAGCAGTTAGCATTGTCAACTCACAGCAAGAGATTTTGTGGTTCAATTCTAGACTGGGGTGTCTTCTATGTGGAGTCTGCATATACTCCCTGCATTCATATGGGTTTCCTTCAGGTGCTCCAGTTTCCTCCCACATTCTAAAGACATGCATCTGGATCTTTTTTCCCCAGGTCTCCAGTGAAAATGGGCTCTGTCCCAGTTGGGCTTTCCTGGTAAACAAATATTAAATAAATAAATAAAAATATTGGTGGTGGTATTATTATTATTATTAATTTAATGGATTCAGTACACCCAATTTTAATACTTCCATTCACAAAACTGTTTTACCTGTGAAATCCATTGATTCATAATAGGGAAAATCACGCCATTGTCTGCTGTGTCATATAATATCAGCAGCTGTCATGTGTGCATGAAACTTGGCTGTACCTTGTGCCTTGCAGCATATCACATGCCTGTATCCTATAGTATAGCACACCCATGAAAAATTTTAATTCTCAGTTTTTTTCTCTCATATATCCTTTGCCAACTAACAGTAATACAGAACTGTTGCCATTCAGATTTACAAAAAAATATATTCTGTTTAGCTAGTGGTGAATTTTAACAGTGCTATCATGTATACTCAGACGAAAATATTATTAAATTGAGTGTGGTGGTGACATGGGAGGAAGCCTTATGAAGTCAGCACTGGAACTTACACCAATCTCAGCAGTGGGTTATACAACTCACTTTAGACAGTTTTGTAATGAGTGGGAAAAACATCACACCTGTATGCACAATGCAGTTCCTGTATGACCACGACACTTTCAGTGAATAAGTATATATTTGTCAAGGCTTCTATTAAGATTCAAGATCTTGAATAGCAGGTTGCAAAGTATGAAATTAAATTCTTTTCAAGGAAATGTTTTATATACTAAAATAGATCATAAATATGCAAGTTTAACAACTGTCTGAATGCAATACTTTCATATTTGGATATATCATTTAACTAAAAGTACACTAATTTAATATATGTATTTCTGCTGTAGTTTTAGAAATGTAGACGTGGCTATATTTAAAATTCTTATTTAAGCACATTCTAGTTTAACTTCCCTTTTTAGCTATGCTTAACAGTGTGAAGCTGTTTCATCTCTAGTTTACAGTTTGTCATGCTATGGTTTGACTATTTTCCTCTATTTTTCATATAACAGGAAAGACTTTTAAAGGGACTTTTTAAAATATTTCTGTGTATATGTATCTGGAGTGTCACAGCATTAATATAAACAATTGGAATAATTTGAAAGAGTTATTATTTTGATTTGTTTGATTTGAATCTGGTCGGTATTGGTCAGATACTTACAAGTTGGTTATTACAACTTTCCAAAATATATAAAGAGAGAGAAGTCAGATGAAAACCTCAAGGCAAGACTTGTTAGTGTTCTTGGACATTAATAAATCTGCTGAGCTTTCTGAATGTTTTTGGCACGTTGTTCTTTCGTTTTATATCAGTGACATTGCACATGTAATTCTATAGATATGTATATATATATATATATATATATATATATATATATATATATATGAGTATATGTCAGATGATTGGGTTTTCATAAGTTCAAAATTCATATGGTTGAGACTAAATGATCGAGTTTCTGAAAACTTATACATCAAAAAAAAAAAAAAAACCATGCCCTGAAAATTATATATACCAGTTACGAAATCGCACTACAGTGAAGAAAAGGGCAAATTTACTGATCTGCACTGTATTGTGATCTCCATTTAAAAGCTTTGAGTTTTCATAAACTCGGTTATATGGTCTCTACCTTATGAATTTCAAGTTTTTGAAAACTCAGCTCATAAGAACCTACACACACACACACACACACACATATATATATATATATATATATATATATATATATGTGTGTGTGTGTGTGTGAGTGTATTACTTTTTATATATTAATAGCTATATTTAATATATTTATACTTATTTTATATTTTGTAACCTGAGTGCTTTATTTGCCTGTGTTTTTATTTTCTCCACTAAATAGCTTTTACTAAAACTACATACTTAAACAATGAAGTTATAAAATGATTCTATTGATATTTTATGTGTTTTGAAGATACATTTAGTGTTTTTAAATAATTCTTATGGCTTGTCGACTTTATGATGTTACGGTTTAACTAGAGCAGCATGCAAGATTTTCAGTTTCAGAAATAGGATTTTCAGCCTTTTGTGTTTTGTTGACAATTTGTAGACTTAATGGACGCGCTATCCCAGGTGCAGGAGAAACCTCATGAAAAGACTAGCGTGATTTATAGATGTAACATTCTGATGTCTGCACATGGGATGTGTTAGTGCATACCTATACAGAACTTATACAAATGAGGTAGCCCATCTAAGTGGCTGTAAAGCACTGACCTATGCAGTAACATTGATAAGTGATGTCACTCTATGGTACAGGGAGAGCGCACCATTATTTAGCTGTTTGCCACTACATGAAGCTGATATTAGAAACACAGTGTCTGTCCAGATGTGCTACTGTCCACCCACCACAACACAGAGATGAGCTCAGAGACAATGCTAGGCTGCTAGAACAATGGGGGAAACCAAGGAGATATAGGCATGGCTATGGCAACCTGTAGTTTGGAAGTACTTTAATGGTGTATCTGCAGTGTACAGTGGCATCACCAGAGGCGCACAGCAGGATGTCTTAGTATGATGCTCCCAAAGACAATGTTAAGAGGTGAACCTAATGACACTATAACTCTAGCATTTACATGCATCACCAAGGACAGCCGTCATAATCATGCTATTGAGCAAGGGTATGCCAACATAGTGCCCCCATACAGTATGCCCAATCCACATGGCCAGACTAGAGGGTTGACAGATTGTTAGGGAAGAGTACCACACAGTAAGGACCAGTACTATAGCACCACAGATAAGTTAAATGACTTCAGTCAGTGTGCCTTTGGGGTGGAATGAGACCTACATTCTGGTTGGGATGTAAGAGAGACCGAGCAGTGGAATCTGTGCCAGGTTTACTGTACTTGTCATTTTTTGTGTGTTGCATGTCACTTCAGTAGATTGACCCCATCGCTTGGTTACTTGTAACTCAACTGTGAATGACATGCAAAGGTTATTTCAGGTGTTCTTTAGTTTTTGGAGTGGCTGGATATGCATGTATTTCTACTTGTACCACCAAGTATGCTGAGGGCACCCCTGGATCATAGTAACGACACTTGGAGTAATGTCATCTAGAATGTCACACAGGAGTTAGTCTGCCATATATTTCCCTCAGTGGCACACTATGTTTGTCTGAATCACACACAGAGCAATCTTCCTGAGAATGTGGCTGTCTTTTTGCTACTGGTACTGAGCTAGGATGCACTGTATGAAGCTGACAGCATGGAAGTTTCTATTTTTTTCAACAAAATTCTTTCTATGTGAGGGTTTTCATTGCTACAGTTTAAATGGACATATAAGCTATATTTCTAGATCAGAGGCTAGGTTGATGTAGTTAATATTTTGTATGCCCTACTTTATATGCAAGTATTTCACAGAAAGTCTCTATAAGAAAACAGAATAACAGGAGGCTATCATTACTGATAGAATGTGTAAAGACAGGTTGACTACTATTTGGAAAGCAGTGCTGTTCTGCAGTGTTCTTGAAACCTGAGTAATTCCTGTCTCCTTGAGAGCCTCAGTTTAATTTTCCTATTGGAATATGACAAGCTGCTCTCTTTCTCTATATAGCATCATTATGTCTATGAATGTTTATAGATGAAGACTCAAAACCTGTATTCATTCTTCCCATAAGTGGTTTCATCAGCTATTTGAAAAATTAAGTACAATTATGGATTCCGGAATCTGTCTTACAGGCTCTCTCCAAATAGCCTCTGTCTTTCTTGATTTATTTCTCTGATCAGTTTTCTCTAGATATAAATTGAGTTCATTATTTCCTTGTATTTTTCTGCAATTTTTATTAACATGTCATATTGCTGCACTGAGTAGACTTGAAGGTTTTAATATTATGAATGTATAATATTTATTTATTTATTTATTTTTTACAATTGTTGATCGGGAAAGTCTGACTGGATACATGTCCATTTTCAGTGGCGGCCTGGGGAGAAAAGCTCCAAAGATCAAATAACAAGCAACTATTAAGTGTATACATAGCATTCAAATTTACATAGATAGTACAAAGCTTTAAAATTAGCATAGTTAAATAGTTATGAAGCTTAAAATTAAAACAGTTACACAGAATGTGCACATCTTCTACAGTTTTAGAATTGGATGAGACAATACATAAGCAAGAGGAAATGCAGGGTGAGATATTTGGGATAAATTTGTGTCTAGAAGTTGCATTATTATGCATTTGGACTGTGTACAATTTAGACATGGTCAGGTGTATAGTAGTAGGTGGAACAACAGAGTTAAGTGGTGGGTTATAATGATTAAGTGAGAAAGCAAGGAAAATGCAGATGTAAAAATGTAGAAAGAATATTGTAAAAGGTTTGTAGGAGAGTGTCCTAGCAGTGTTTTAGTGCCACTATCTGTATAGGTAGTAGTTAAGTAGCCAGATGTAGAGGTGACACTGAGAGGAGGCTATAGGTTAAGAAAGCTGCAGTTCCTCTTAGTGGTGTAGTTGAGATAGGGAGGAAGAGAATAGGGGAAGCGGGTTAGTATGGTTGGGGAGGTCAACCTGGTGGGGAGCAAGAGCATAGCCATGTGAGTTTTAGGTGTTCTTTGAGGAGTCTTTTAAATGTAACCATTGAGTTTGCTGAGGTAACAGCAGAAGGTAGGGAGTTCCAAATTTTACCTATGTAGTTAGGGAAAAGAGAGTCCCCTGCTGTGTTATTGTTTTTGGTCACCTTGATTAGCTTTTTATCACTAGAGCAAAGTTGTCTAGGATTAGTTTGTAGTTTTAGTAGATTGGCCAGTGCTGATGTTTTATCTGGAAGTAGTAGGAGTTTGTGGGCAAAGGAAAGCTGATGGAAGGTTAGGAGATTGGGGAATTTAAGCCAATCAAGTTGTTTTAGGGAATGGCAACTGTGGGCTTGATAGGGGGCACTGGTAGCAAATTTGGCAATTTGATTGTAGCAGGTGTTGAGCTTGGCAGTTTTGGTTTTAGGTAGATTGGTGAAAATGGGTGAGGCATAGAATAATGTGGAAATGAGGTGAGTTTGAGCAATGGTTATCCTGGCAGGCTGGGTTAGAAATGGTTTATTTTTATATAGATTGCCCAGTTTTTTTGTGGATGTTTTTAATAGTTTGATTTGTGTGCTGATCAAATTTGAGGTTATCAGTGGTCACATCTTGCAGTTTAGTATGAGTGTCTAGGGAGATGATAGTCCCATCCTTGGATACAATATTGAATGGGTAGGGTATTGTGGTAGATTTGTTTGGTTTAAATAGCAAGTTTTTTTTTTTGATTTAGTATTAGGTTTTTGTTAAGAAACCAGGTTTCGGTAGCTTGGAATACTTTTTGGGTGATAGAGAGGAGTTCCTAAGGATCATTGGCTAAACAGACTAGTGTTAAGTCGTCAGCATATTGAATAACAGCTGCATCTTGACAGATGCTGTGAAGATTACTGGTGAAAATGGAGAATAGGAGGGGTCCTAGAATGGACCCTTGTGGGATTCCTGTGGTGACAGGTAGCAGTGAGGATAGGTTGTTGTCCCATCAAACTGCTTGTTGTCTTCCTTGTAGACAGTTTTAAAGTCGGGCTAATGCATGGTTATTAAGGCCAAGATTAGTAAGGGAATGGAGTAGTTTAAGATGGTTAACCATATCAAAGGCCTTTGACAGGTCCAATAATATGGCAGATGTTGGATCGCTATGTGTTTGTTTTGGTTGTTGAGGTTTGTGAAAGAGAGTAGGGCAGTGGTGGTGCTGTGGGAAGGCCAAAATCCATGTTGGGTAGGGGAGAGAGACAATGGTTGTTGAATATGTATGGCATAAGTTGGTGGTGTATACATTTTTCAAGTATTTTAGTTAGCGGAAACAGGATAGCAATGGGGTGATAGTTAGTGAGATTGGTGGAGGTACCGCCTTTGTGGAGGGGGATGATATAGGAGGTCTCCCAGATGGGTGGAATGGTAGTTTCAGATATAGATCTGTTTAGATGGGTAGATATTGGAAAGGTGAGTTCACTGACAGCCAACTGAAGGTATTCAGCAGGGATGCCATCAGCTGCTAGTGTAGTAGGTTTAAGTTTATTTAGCAACCTTTTGACATAGATGGTGGGGATGGGTTGAAATTGGAAGGTTGTTTGGGTCTGGCTACAGGTTCGGGACAATTAGTGTTGGTGGATGTGGGCTGCTGTTGAACTAAATTGGAAATAGTTTCAATAAAGTATTTGTTGAACATATTGGGTATATTTGTGATTTCACTCATGGAGGTAGGAGATGGGGAGGAGGGTTTTCCAGAGTGAAGTAGTTTATTCCTGCCCAGAATTTTTTTGGGTTGTTTTGATGTCTGTTTTGCAAATGTATGAAATAATTCTTTTTATCCGGGATAACTGCTTTTTTGTTTCATTTCTAAGTTTTTGGAATTGTTCCCTAGCTGCTTGGGTTTTTGTGGCTCTCCAATGATCTCAGGCTCTGTTCATCTGTGCTATTTTATTTTTAGTCTCTTTGGTAATCCAGGGGACTGTTTTCATTTTGAGTTTTGTGGTATGGGCTGGGGTGTGAGCATTTAAGATTCTTAGGAAAGTGTTATTAAATTGGGTTACCGCTTCTTTTAGGGGTAATACTTTTAGTATGTTCCAGTTATGGTGCTTTAGCTTGAGTCTGAATTTGTTAGCATCAAAGCTTTTTGTGTTACGAGTAGTTTGTAATAGAGGGATAGAGTTGGCCTGGGTTTTGAATTTTAGTAAGATGGTGGGTTGGTGGTCAGTAAGGGTGCTCAAAAGGACTCCTGCTTGGTAAGAGGTATTAGTCTTATTTATTGAGATCCGGTCTAGGAGGCTTTCTTTCTTTTTTGCATTTCCTACTCTAGTGCTTGATTGAATGACTTGAGACAAGCTGTAGAGGTTAATATGGTTGTTGGGGTTTATAGTAGAGCATGTGTTCCAGTCTGTATTAGTCACCTAGGATGATAGTTTCCTGGGGCAAGTGTTGACTTGTCCAGTGTAGGAAGGCTTCCAGGGAGGTAATAGTGATAGTATGTAGCATGTGATAATATTGATTGATTTTATTTTTGTCACTAAGTTTGAGTTTGGCTAGTAGAAGTTCAGAGTTATTGAAGGGAGGAATTTGAGGATTAATAGTGGTTATTTTCAGGTTGTTTTTGTAGAGTAATGCTACTCCTCCCCCTTTTTTAGACAGTCTGTCATGGCGTAGTATGTTGTATCCAGTCAAGAGGCACTCATTGGCTGTTGTGGACTTTAGCCAGATTTCAGTTAGACATAGTATGTCATAGGAGTAGGTGGATAGCAAAGCATGCAGTTAGTGTACCTTATTGTTAATACTCTGAATATTTAAACTCAGTATTAATAGGCTGGTTTTTGGTCTAGACATGGGTAACTGGCTGGAGGAGAGGGATGGCTTAGCTGTGGTATTTTGTATAGGGTTAGGCCCTTGGTTTGGGTGTATGTCTCTGGCCAGGATTAGTTGGTGGTTTATATGGTGAAAGAGTTTGGTGAGTTTAATTAGGATGGCAATATACTTGTTTGTAGTTCGTGACCAAGGAGTGGTTGGGAGGAATCTGCCTGAAGTAGGTGCAATAGTAATGTGATGCTATAGGGTTGGAGATATGAGTAAACTGTAGCAAGGGGTGAGAGGCATGTGAGTGGAGGTATGTTTTGTTGGGGTTGCATACGTAGTATTAAGTGTGGTATAGTAGGAGGTGTGATAGTGTATTAAAGTTAGGATAAGGAGGATGGTGATATTGCTTGTAAGGATAGTGGTTAGCCTGTGATCATGTGAAGGTATCATATTTGTAGGTGGGTGGTATGTGGGTGGGATTAAGTATGGGATAGGTTAATGATAAAATATTTTCTAGTTGTGATTGGTTGAGGGTTTGGTGGGAGGAGATGGTTAGGTATAATTCTAGTAGTGGTGGGTGGGGAATGGGAGCAGGATAGGGGAATGGAGTGAGCCCGAGCATTAGTGAGGGTGAATGGAGTGGGGTTGCACTGAGCTCCACAAGTAAAAAAAACAGTCAGTAAGCTGGAAGAAGGAATGTTTAGTTATACTCTCTTTTTGCTGAAATTTGTAAACAGAGAAGCCAACTGTAAAGTTTTAAAGACAGACAGCCATTTTTGAACATTTGCACTGAACATATACTGCTGGATAGCTGATTTATCTGCAAGCCCTAATAAGATTGTTTTCTTCCTTTCTGTGTACTTCTGTTATCAATTTTCTTTTCTTTTTATGCATTTTTTTAATCATTTTTAGCCAGTGCCATAATGTAGAAGGATGAAGCTCTGAATACGGACCAGGTAACTAAAGTTTAATTAATGTCTTAGCCATCTGAAAGCACTAGCAAGTGATGATGGGGTATCTATTGTGGGAGGAGGGGGATGTTCATTGGTATGCATCTTGCAGTTGATCATCGCCAGACTCTAAAAGGATAGGGGGTGCTGGTGTTGGGTCCAAACCAGCATTAGGAACATACCCCTTAAATGTCCAGATTTTCATAGAATGTCCAGATTTTGCCTCATATTTTTTTGACAAATCACTGGGATGATCTAAGGATTAAAGTCACTAAATAATGACATGCATTTGAGTTTCAGATTTCACATCCTTCAGAGAATGCATGCTAGTATAAATCATGTTTTTCTAGCAACTTTCTAAGTTTACAAGAGGAATATTGAAAATGTGTCCATATTTTTGGGCCTTTGCACCCTCCCCCATTATGTCAGACTTTGTCCAGATGTCTTGCTCTAAGAGGTTGAGAGGTATGATTAGGAACCTTTGGATTTCTCATACAATGTTTCTCCAAAGGAATCCTGACATTGTAGAGGCCATAAAAAATAGAATCTTGAGATACTCCCTGGCAGATGTTAGACTCTGATTGGAGAATGCCAGAAACTGCCACCTGCAGAACTCCACTTTGTCCCTAGTAAGAAAAGCCATCATGAGGAATGTGTTTAGGAAACTTCCCAGAAACACTATCCTATGAGATGGAATGAGATAGGATAGATTCTCTTGAAATCCTAGATTCAGAAAAAGGGTTCTCACCCAAGAAAGAGAATCCTGGCAACTTATGATAATCTGTTAAAAAATAAGGTGGCCATCTAAATATGGGAAAATGTGAATGCCCTGTAGCCTGCAGTGGGCTACCACAGGCAGTAGGCACTCTTAAAAACTCCTTGAGCTGTGAACAACACAAAGGGTAAAGAAAACTAAAAATGTAAATCCGACAGAAAATCCTAGAAAGGTGTGAAAATCTTTGAAAATTGGAATATGATGCTACGCATCTTTTAAATCCAGATTTACTATAAAACTGAAAAGTGTAATGAAAGGTAACAGAGACTCTAATGAGAGCATTCTGAATTTTGGAATCCTGATGTGAAGGTTTAGAAAAGAATGATCTAGTACAGGTCTCCATGTTCTTTCTTTCTTTGGTATCATAAAAAGTCTTGAATAAAACCATCTCTCTATTTAATTTGAAGGAACAAGTTCTATAACTCCTCGAGACAGCATTTGATTAAGGATAGGAGGTAACAGGGGTGTTTGATTGGACCAATGTAGAGGAGTCCCACTGCCAGTTGTAACATTTTTTAATGATTCTCAGAACCCAAGTGGCTGAAATTATCTGGTGTCACACAGGGAGGTAAAGACCTAGAATTTGGAAAAGTTTTACTGGGTTGCAAAAAACAAGATGGAGCATTTGGTCTATCTGCTTTTCTAGATTGTCCTTGGCTTTGGGAGGACCTTTTGAAATTCCTGTCTCATTTTCCAGAAGTTTGTTTGCCAGTTGTGTTTCCTACAATTATTTATCCTGCTTCCTATAAAATGAAACTGAAGTGAAAGAAAGTTGTATTGTATGCAAGTATGGGAGCATGGGAAAACTGGGTAAAACCCTGAATTCACTTTCTCCTCTAATCAGATATTTTGAGGATCTCAACACAGCATTTTTGTATTGTCAAGGAAAGCCAGCAGAAGCTTAGACAGGTGAGCCGGATGATTAACTGTTCTGAAGAACAAGGTGGAAAAAGTATTAACATTCTTTCCAAGTCCATCAAAGGTTGTCCCATCTTTGTCAGATGGAATAGGGTTAGGTGCCATAGTCTGTTTAGATGAAAGAAAAATCAATGAAGCATCTGCCTTAAGGTTTGGAAAAATAAATTTGTCTGAATTGGGGACTTTATAACATTTATTAGATTTTCTGCAAGCTGGTTGTGTAAAGGCTGGCAAACTGCTAGCTGAAAGGAATGCATCCTATGGCTAGCAAAACAGGGGAAATAGCTGAAAATTAAGGCAAATCTACCTATAACAAATCATAATATCTTTCCTGGGACTTTGGTATTTGTTTTTATACCCATTGAAAGAGTTACTTCATCCTGGTAATAGTGGCAGAAAAAGACAACTCTTCAGAATGGGATATGAAGAAAAGCTTTCCTCAGAGTCAGAATCTTCATTCTCAGCAGAAGACATTGTAGAATAATAGTCTAAGCTTAATTCCTGCACCTCAGACTGAAGCAGAATCTGAGAGAGGGGGGAACATATTTTTCTTTTTAAATGAAGGACAGTCTCAGATTTTAATGGATGAAAGGCTTTAAATAAGTCTTTGACAAAACCTAGAAAATCCTCCTTGGCTATCTCAGCTGAAGGGAATACAGGTGAGAAAAATGCTTAAGTTTATGCTTTCTTTTCCTTGAGGTCTCATATGAAGAAGGAAAGTGCCTCTCTCCCTGGGAAGTGAGCTCCTTGATGTGGTCTTGTAAAGGAAGAGCACACATTTCCTCTACCAATGCCAGCAAGAGTGGTTCATCACTGCTTGAAGCACTCAGCTAATTGTCCCTGGAGGATTTGCCTACTTCTTGGCCCTTAGATTTCAGAGTGTGAGAAACATATGAGTGGACTGAGAGAAACATATGAGTGATCCAGTGACTTGAATCAGGCCACTATGGTATTGCTTTTCAAGGGCCAAGGCAAAGAGAGAACAAGAGAAAGAACTGATGCCTCCTTACAAACCTTTTTCCTACTTGTGGATCAAGGTAGGAATATTCAAGACCCAGATGCATCACTTTACTGAAAAAAGTAACTGATAAGTGGGTAGCAGAGCCTTAGTACTGTGTTCTTTCCACAGATGAGAACATACAGGTGAGATAAAAATAAAATATACCTGTCAGTCACCCATACATTTGTACTAAGCCCTAGACACCAATCCTTTTCTTCAAAAAGTGGAACATAGTCCACAATGGGGTACTTATCTAGCTAAGTTTGTGAAGTTCTAGCTGATGGCCAAACCCATGAAGCTGCATTAGAGATTGACACTTGCTGGCTGATTCAAAGGCAAGAAAGTAGTGTTTGGCACCTGCCCCTTTATCTTTGTACTGATCACCTAAACGTTTGGAAGCTGGCCAGTCATCTAATCCTTGTAAGGATACATCCTGTTATAACTTAGGCTACTGCAACAATGATTTAATTATATACATCTCAATAATGCAGAATATGCAGCTAGGTGATGTCACCATTTTCTTGTTACAATTTGGTCAAAAAGTCATTGAGACAAATTAAAAGTCAAAAACCAGGATAGTCTCAACCTTTTCTTTCATATATCTTCAGAGAACTGAATCTGTAAACTAAGTTTATTTATTTGAGTTTTTTCTTTTCAGAATTGTTGACAAATAGCTTTCTTTAACCATTTTCAGAATCAAAGGATGCTGTATCCACCAATGATAGTCAACTGAATTTCAGACTTCACATGCTTCAGAAAATGCACGCTAATGCAAATCCTGTTACTCTAACAACTTTCCAAATTTATAAGCACAAAATTTCAGATCTATTTCTGATTTTGGGCCTTTGTCCCCCGTTGTCTTTGGTTTTGCCCAGAGTTTTTGCACTGAGAGGCTGACAGGTATGGGTGTTAGATTAATTAGTATACTCACCTTGAATTTATTCCCAGAACACCAGGATGTATAAAACATCCCAATGTTTATAAAGTGCACATAAAACTAACATTTAGAATATAAACAGTTACCCCACCCCCCATTAAAAGTAAATGTATATTGGATATAGAATTTCCATGCACTCCTCATCTCAGTACAGCAATCCGGTGTTACTGCACCTTGAATAAATGGCAAAGTTTAGGAAGGGTGTCTGTTTCTCTCTTGCAGAAAAGCTACGTTTATGTGCATTTATGCATGCAAAAACATGACTACAGAATTCTCGGCACACCCCAGTATTTGTAAACTGCACTTAAAGGCAGTTTGACTGAAGGATTCACTTGTGATCATTATCAGTATGTCTCTGATTCCTTTTTTTTATTCCTGTCTGTCATAAAATTTTTAATTTTCCGGTAAATCATTGAGGATTACAATCAGTCAGTAATGCCAAACATTAGAGTTTCAGACTTCTTATTCTTCAAAAATATACATGCGGATGCAAAGCTTTTTGTTCTATTAATATTTAAAAATTGTCTAATCCTTTGAATCTTTGCCATTCACCCACAGTTCTCAACCTTCCATTTCCAAAATGTGGAACATTATCGCTCACAATGTGGAATAAATGGGAAAAATGTGGAATTCTTACTAGCACTTACTGATAACTTCAGCTAGGAAGCTCACAGTATGGTTAAAATTTGTCACTTTATATTTACAAAATATTATTTAATGAGTTAATATGGTTCAGTATTATTTGCCATGGCACTGGCAAAAAAAATCTTACGACCGATTGTGAGGCAGACCTTTTTAATGTGGAACAATGAGGAACACAAACTTTTTAGATATAATATGCAGAATGGTTCTCATAATGAGTTGCACATGAGAGGTCTGTCCCCCATATTTTTTTGGCTCTTTCCCTCATTATTGAGCAAGGAAATGGAGAGATACTGTCTGAATTAGTCAGTTCAGTATCAAAATGATCCAAGATTGCAACTTGTTTATGTCTTGCCTCCTCGGATGCCTCCAGGTATGAAACTTATAAAGTGTTAATGGGTTCTGCACTGCTAACTGAAGGATAATACTAAGAATCAATGTTATTTCTGACCAGAGCCTTGGCCACCTGACTTTGTGAATTTTGGTAGCTTAAACCCATGTGTGTGTGTCTGTGTGTGTGTGGCTGAGTGCATGAATGTATGTAGAGATGGACAAAAGGAGGTACTGCCAGCACAGCTAGCTGGAATTTTGTAAATAATTATGTGTCATGTGTGAATATCAAAGTAATTTATACAAGATGCTTTTGTTACAAATGTTTTAGAAGTGTATGTCATGTGTATATCAAACTGCTTTGTACAGATGTTTGTGTTGAAAAGGTATTTGTAAAGTGGGTGTGCTTAAAATGTATCCACAGTGTACCCTACTGGAAGAGAACAGAAATGTACAAGCAATATTGTATCTGCTTAAATGTATATGTTAACAAAGGAAATTGAAATGTTAGCTTCAGTCCAGCAAACTTTAGAAAATTATTTGAAATTTAATCACTTTATAGACTAGGCCATAAAGAGGCTATCTTTCAGGTTTCAATGAAGCTAGATACACAAAGTCTGTGCTAGGAAGCTTTTTGCATTGTCTTTGGGGTGAAGTAATTGCTACTTTGGAAGCATGAAGGAATGCAATTATTTTATGACTTTTAGCACCCTTGTCTGGGTATTTTTAGAGGTAGATGCTAAATACTACCAGCTTCCAGCAGTGGGGATTTTGCCTGGGAACTAGAATTTAGATGACAATAAGTGATGCCATTCTGCAAGCCATCGCAGCAGAAATATTTTAGATATTATTTTGAGAAATCTCTTAGTGAGACGGAGCATTCTGCATTCTATCTTGGACCTGACAACAACAATAAGAATTATTCATCACATCTGCCTTGCTCTAAGTAAGTTATTAGGGTATAGTAACACTCTTAGATGCAGTCAGGAATATAGTGATGCTTAGATTTTGTTTTTCTTTATTTTTGTGAGCCTGTACTACAATGTTATTTTAAATATTTCCTGTGGTTTTGAAATATGATGTCACTGTGAATTTATTCTTGTCTCGTTCTTTTATTATTAAATATATTTAAACCTTTAATTGTGGCTGATCTGTGTAGAGATATTTAAGTTTTGAGAGTACTTGCATATTTGTTTGTTGACACTGTGTGGGCCACTCCTAATAGCCTTGCTCTTGGTCAAACTACCATTTGTATTAGTATTGATATTACACAGTATAATTGGACACCCTCTGTTAAGGGCCCTAAAGTAGCTGATAAGGACTGGTGGCAGTGGTAACTACCTTATAGTCTGGACAGAAGGGGGGCATAGCTAGCAAACCTGTGCCAGCCTTTCCCGAGTGTGTGTGTGTGTGTGTGTGTGTGTGTGTGTGTGTGTGTGTGTGTGTGTGTGTGTGTGTAAATCAAACCTCAAAGAATGTGTGTACCAGCTACTTGGGCAGGGATACAAAACACTGATTGGACAATGAGGGTGCTGGAGGTCTTGTCTTGGTCATTCAGCTGAGATCTCAAGTCTATAGCTTTGCTAGTGGGGAGTATTATTGGGGATCTGGAGGAAGAAGAAGAAGAAACCAGCCCTAGACTGGCTGTGGTCTCTGTCTGCTCTTAAGAGAAATTGCACTTGATGCAGAGAGTTGCATCTGGAAATACTGTGTGTGTGCCTGTTCTCCTCCCAGTGAATGTCTTGAGGGTTGAGGCTCCTTGATTACTTGTTGGCAGTGGTTAGTCATCACAAGAGGTATGAATGATGCATGGTGAGTGTGACTCTGTGTGTGTGTGCCTGTCTGAGTGGTCACACTAAGATTTAGTTAGAGGTTAGGTAGGGTAGGTGTTGTGCGTGTGTGTATGTATGTATGGGTGCTCGTGCATGGGTGAGAAGGGTCGGCTAATTGTGCTGGTGTGTGTGTGTGTGTGTGTGTGTAAGTGGTTATAGTAGGGTTTAATTAGATGATGGGTAGGGTAGGTATTTATGCATGTGTGTGTGTGTGTGTCTGTGTCTAAGTGAGATCAGATAAGAGGGGTATTCTGGATGTACTGGTGTGTGTGTGTATTTGTGGGAATCCATAGCTTTGAACTCCCCTCCCTAAAAAAACTGTTAAGTATTACTAAAATGATTTAAAAACTTAATAATACAACAAGTAATGCAGTATGAAAGACATGGGGTGGTTACTAGACATTATGGACACTCTTGAAGAATGCCTTAATCCACTTACAATAGAACACAGGTATATGTGATGTCTGTCATTTTTGACTGACTGTTATGGTCTGTGACTTATAAGGGACATGCTAAAGACTTCCGGACAATGCTGGTGGGGGGCACTAGATGACACCAGGAAGTCTTTCTTACTGTTACTCTAATCCACATAAAATGTTAATAAAACAACAGGCTTTGCATCCTGATAAATTTTATGACCAATAAAAAGAATGAAGGTCTGGCATTAATCATGATTTATGAGGAACTGTGTCAAACTAGAAGGCAATGTCAGAGAAGTTCTGTAAATTCATGGACAGGTAAGAGGCATGTGTGTGTGTGTGTTCATGTCCATTTTTGTATTTGCATATGTATTTGAATGTGTGTTTACGTGAGGAAGAATGAATGAATGAGGGGCTTGCCTCTACTAATAATATGCGTCAGCCATCAGAAATGATTACTGGAAGGGCAGCAGAAAATGGCATGATAACACTTGCTGTAATGACCAAGTGGCTCAGTGGCATGCAAACTAGCTGATAATATGATATTGCAGCTAGTGTGTCACTGAATCACTGACTTTCATGACTGCCACAGCCTTATCACTGGAGCCTGGACTTTCTTTGAATCCTGAGCATAGTCCCCTGAAGTTTAATCATTTAAGCTCATATATTCTGAAAGCAGGTAATAGTAGTCTCATCTTGCTTGTTGTCTAAGGACACGCAGCACTGCCTTTTTGAAGGCATTACATTTCAAAAAATAAAACTGCAGTTTTGGAACATTGCAAAAGTAGTGATTTACAAAATGGATGTTTTTTTTTTTTCATTTTAATGGCTGTACTTTATGCACTTCAATTAATTTTCCCTTCAATTTAAAATTAAAAAAAAAATTGTAAAAATGTCCCTTTTTAACTTTGAGATTCAAAAGCATCCACAAAGCCACATTTGCTACATATCACCATTATGGTCAGTAGGATTTTGTAAGTCAGGGCACTTTTGTTTTATAATTACCAAGTCACATGTCCATTAGAAATGCTAAAAAGATATAACAAAGACCCCATAACCCATAATGCCTAACTCCTGGCATCCACAGAGTGTACAAATAGTGTAATAATAAAGATTTTCTTCCAGAACTCAGTACAAGCAGGTTGTGAGCCTCTGTTGCTTTATTCAGAATGACAGTCAGCATCAGATGTGCCATGTGCCACATTTATAGATGTTTGATATTCTTTCTTTGATATTTTTAGTGTTTACCCTGATGTATGTTAGTGCACTATTCTGACAGACGTTAAAACCGTAAATTTTCAATAAATATACAGAACTTTTTTCACATTTGTATTGATAGTATATATGTTACATTCTACAGGATTGAATAGCTAATGTTTTCTTAACATGTTTCTCTATCTGACCACTCCCTCATTCCTTCATTCATTCACTCACTCATTCTTTCATTCATCCATAGTGGGCACAAGACAGAGGAACTATCACACACTTAGAGTCCGTTTGAAGGAATTCCATGCATCTTCAGCACATCAGATGCAATATAATTATCTCTGTGTCACTCCAGTCCATTGTTGCCTGAGTTTGCATGTATGTAAAAATTAATATAGTGATCACATCTGTTTTTTTGACACATTGTTCATTTGGTGTTTCATAATTTGAATCTGTTAGTCCAATCAGCATATAATTTATCATTCCAGGCAAGAGTCTTAAATTATACCACAGGGCTTATCAAATTTTATTTTCCCCATTTGGGTGAACAGTACTGAAGGTGCTTATGTAAAAATATGTTAGTTTAATATGGACTCTGCAGCTATGCTTCTAATGGTATATAGTTAATATGTTTGTGATAGGCATCTAATTCAGTAGCAGGTTCATTATAGAATGTTTATTTTTGAAGAAATACATTCTGGTACAAGTAAAACTAATGTCTTTTGGCTTTTCCCGGTTAGGGGTGCCACAGTGGAACTCTGGTCCACTAATGATTGGCAGTGCATTTTTTACGGTGCCGAGTTGCTGGCCTGATGTCCAGCATTCAAAGAAGGCACACTCATTCACACAAGAATCAAATGGGAGAACCTCTTGCTGCACCACCACGGCTCTATCACATTCAGGTACAAGTAATTGCATATTTCCGGTTATATTTCAGTGGCTATTGCATAGATCTTTGTTTTCCATTACATCTGATTCCATTTCTAGTCCAAGGCATTTCGATCAGAATCATTTTTCACCTAAGACTACAGATCTGGTGCTCAGTATTATCAGCAGGACATCTCATGCAAGAGATGAGAGACCTGCAATACATTTTAGATGGATAACGTGGTAAACACGCAACAAGATAAATATCCCATGTATGAGGCACAGAAATTCAAACAATAGCATTATATTATATGACAACTAGAAGTCAAAGAATAGGAAAATGCTTTAGGTACACTGGTGAATGTCAGACTTATAGCAATGCATAGCTGCTACATATCTATCAATGATCTGGAAAGCATTCCTATGGGGAATAAAAGTTTTATTAAACTACTTTTGAACCTTCCTTGGTGCTGGCCTTTTTTCTGATTTTGGATCTAACAGTGCTCTTGCCGTGCACCAGCCTAACTTGCTAGCTCCTATACACTACATTGATTTTCGTTTGTGCTGGCTGTTGGCGTTTGGGAGTTCTACCATTCAGGTAGTCATCTTTTTTGTGGATTGCTTAGGATTTTTCATCCTGGACATAGTTATTTTCGGATGCAAGGCATCTACATCGCTTTCTTTTTAAAGGATTGACTTTTGGTCATCCTTTTTTGGTTTTGTTGGATTATCATGTTTATCTAAGTTAATAAGTGAGTATATTGGATGCATTAACGCTGTTGAGTTTCTCGCTTATGCGTTTACACGTGGTTGCAAGTGTTTTTCCACCATCTTCGGATTGGGATTTGTTTTTCAAGGTCGTTGTGGTTTCCATACTGTTTTTGGACATATCAGGACTTCGAGGATCGATTTGGCCTTTTGGGACATTGTTTGGAACAACTTTTTAAGGGTCCTAATACTTTTCAAACTTCATCTTTCCAGGTACTGTTCTTGACATCTATTTTTGGATTAATTTTCATTGGTAATTGTTTTACCATAATGAAGAATTTTTCTGTGACAATCATTTAACTGTCTGGAAGGTGTTGTCAAGTCGTTTTTCTTGAATACTGGACTTTAGAGAACTGTTGCAGCACAATATAACAGTGCCATTTTTCAGGACTTTTCATGTATGTGTTCTTAGTTTATAACACGTGTATATTTCATATTATTTTGCCTAGTCGTTTTCTTTTTATATACTGGATTTCTGAGTACTGTTGTAGCATAATACAACATTGCTATTTTTCAAGGACATTTCATGTATGGGTGCTCAGTTTGCAATATGTGCATAATTTTATTTTATTTCATTTGATTATGATGAACTAGCCATTGTTATATACACTAGGTTGATACAATATTATTGCTTATATCTGTTCATTCCTATGTTCCTACTGGTTCATGCTTTGTTTCACATTTGAGTCAATATTGGTCACATATTTTGAGGGCTTTTGTTTTGTTTGCCCAGTGTTGCACTCAGGACTTCTTTTAGAATAATTGCTGGGTATACAGTGCTGACAATAATCATCTGTACATTTATACCTTTGATAACAATTTCATCTGAGGACTGTATTGAACAATTATTGATTTTTAATATTGTTATCTGATTTAAATAAGGTGCATAAGTGTGTCTGGCTTAAATTCATTACATATTGGTATACTCCATATGGATTTAGCCACCTCTGAACAACTGTGTGTTGTGCATTACTCAGAACATTGCATTTTAGACATTACAGGCCTTTGACTTTTGGTCTGTATAGCATTTTTGCCTAGGTGCTAGGGTTAATTATTCCCCTATATATAGGGTTACATTTGCCATTTATTCTGGCTTCAACTTCTTTGTGACTCTGATTGTGATTTTCTTTTTTGGACTTATTCGTGATTTGCCAATTCAACCCTTAAGAATAAAAGAATCTTTTCAGGGTTCATTTTTATTTTTTATTTTTTATATCTTCTTCCTCCGGTTCATTGCAACTTATTGTCATGGATCTCAGTAAATTGTTATCTGGTTTATGCTCCGACAAGGATGACTTAAAAATTTTTGGCATAGGAACTGAACATACAGAAAAGGTGGATTTGGTAATCATGGATCCAGTTGACGGTTGAAAACTTATTCTTTCAATTAGGTAAACAAATTAAGATGCTTAGAACAAACATTTGGCACAGTAAATTGTTTAAAGCTTACCAAATACAGAATATATCCCTAGAGGATTGAGATGTAAAATCCAACCACTAGTGGGCACACCGGATGAAACTCTGTTGAAAGATTGGCAACAAGCACAACAGGAGGCTGCCATGATTAGAGTTAATATTTTGGCCTCTTTCTATGAGAGAACAATACAGAGTAATATTACTGAAGTAGAAAAACATGTAACAACCTGAAACGGTTTGAACATGAGGCTAGTTTTCAGGGTTGTCTTGGCAAATTATCTAAAGAAATCTCTATTTTGGAAAATAACCTTAAGAAAAAGAAATTGCATAAATTTGCCCGGGATAAGGAAGATTATGATAGGGGCAAACAATTTGATTCACAAAGGGGTGTGAGGTTTGCTCATGGTACCAAGAATGCTTCATTTATACGCAAAAAGACCAAGGTCTATTTTAAAAAGACTGGGCCTAGCTTTATTACCTCTGGTGAGGATTCTTCGACTACTGACACTGAGACACCTAATATTGGTGATTCTCCAAATGCTAAAAGGGTCAAAGGACTGAGGTCCCTTTAGGGGAAAAAACACAGGGCAGGAAGGAAACACAGAGGTCAAAAACTTAGAAGAGCTCTTCATGTCGATAGTGAAGTAAATCATTCATTTACTAATGTTTTAAATATTTCAAGTCATATTTTGACTGATGATCAATATTCCCTTCTTAATAAAGGCCTTGGTTTTATACCTGGTTTTTTCACTGATGAAAGTATTTTGGTTTCTGATACAATGGATTTTTGTAGGAAAATTAACTTGAAATTATTTTTTCAACAACAAGATCAAACTGACAATGCTCAAAGATCATCTGATTTCAGATTTCACAAATCTACATTTAACCCTCCCATGGATAAACATGTTGCTGTTTTCCAGCAGGCGGTTATAAAGGATATACACTTCAATTTGGGTTCTGTTGACACTATAAAGCATAACATGTCTAGGAAGGAACAAATAGCACTCACACAACTCAGAAATAATACGGATATTGTTATTATTTCTGCCGACAAAGGGTGCGGTGGTGGTGATGGATACTGAGTATTATGTGAATGAAGGTCTTAGACAACTTTCCAACCATCATCATTACATGAAGATGGAGATTGATCCTACTCCAGGTTTTGCCTTGGAAATTAATGAATTTTTGGAAAAGGCTGTAGAATCTGGAATTATCTCTGATAAAACCAAAACTCATTTGACGGTTAAGGATCCTGCGAAACAACAACTTTATCTACTTCCTAAGATTCATAAGTCCATTGATCAGCCACCAGGCAGACCGATTGTATCTGGCATTGGGTCACTCACTGAACCCTTGTCTGTTTTTCTAACTGAAAAATTGAAACCACTGTTAAGATGTGTTAGAGCAAGAATCAAGGACACGACTGAATTTTTGCAGATAGTCTCCGAGTCTCAATTGGACCCTGAATGGCTTATGTGTACCCTTGATGTATCCTCGCTTTATACCAGCATCCCTCATTGGGCGGTATTAATGCCTTGGAATACTGGCTAAATAAAACCAATTTATACCCCCCAGGGATGAACACCTTATTGTTGTGTATGGCTGAACACATTCTAACTAAAAATGTTTTTTTATTTCCAACAAAACTGCTATTGGCAACTACAGGGTACGGCTATGGGTGCATCCTTTGCACCCATTTATGCTGATCTTTTATGGGCTACATGGAAGATATGATTTTATATGACCTTTGCATAACATATATCTACCTGAGATTGATATATGGAGAAGATACCTGGACGACTGTTGGCTTATATGGAAAGGAGGTGAGGAATACCTCCAGGAATTTATTCAACATTTGAATGGGAACATCTGGGGTATCAAATTCACTGTGGAATATAACAGGAGTGCAATCAGTTATTTGGATGTCAGTTTAATTCGACAGGAGGATAACACTCTTAGAACGTCCGTACACAGAAAATTCTCACAATATAATACCCTTCTACATGCTGATAGTTTCCATCCGAAACATATTATTCGGAACATACCGAAATCACAGTTTGTGCGGATGAAAAGGATTTGTTCCTCAGTGGATGATCTTCAGAGTCATCAAATGGATCTAACTAAGAGGTTTTTGTCCAGAGGTTATTCCACTCGTACTATTGAGTCAGCAGTCCAATTTAGTAATGCTAAATCCAGGGATTCTCTTCTCCAATACAATACTAAAACTCATAATGAGGAATCAGATGTATGTAGATTTGTTACCACTTATGGCAGGAATAGTGCTAATTTAGTAAATATTATTAATACTCATTGGAATATATTGAATTCTCATCCATTGTTGGAAGATTATCTCGGAGAACGATGTTATTTTTCCTATAGGAAAGGCAAAACTTTAGGGAATTTATTTTCACACTATAAAAAAAACAGGGTCATGGATCACACTCCAACTCAAAGAACACTTACTGGAGACAAACTTTCAGGCATTTATCCATGTGGACATTGCAGTTTTTGTAACTATATTTTCAAAACTACTTCTTTCACTAGTAGGAACACTGGACAAATATACGACATACAGTTTTTTGGTAACTGCAGTTCAGACTGGATTATTTATCTTGCCACATGTACATGTCATGCATTTTATATTGGCCAAACGTCTAGACAGTTTCGTGTCAGGATCTCTGAACACCTTGGTGACATTAGAAACAGAAGATTAACTAATGCACTATATAGACATGTTATCAAACATCCCACTGCCAAATTTACATTCACCATCATTGATCATATCATAGGGAATCGATCTTTTAAAACAGGTTGGCATGATATCCTAAATACCAAAGAAAAAAGGTGGATCATTAAACTTGGGGGGCTTTTCCCTCCTGGATTAAATGATAAATTATCATTTGTAATTAACCATCACTTGCATTATGTATATGTATTTATTTCTTATCAGGTTGCATTGCTTAGGTTTTTGCATTTCAGCTCATTTTAGGATACTGTGGCTGGTATTCAACACCAGAATTCTTATAACCTGACTTTTGTTTCGGGTTTATTTTTGGGCATTTACCCTTTATTGTATGTTTCTTATTAAGTTTGTTTATTATCATTGATATACCAGTATACTGTGTCTCTTTGGATTTTTTCATTATAATCTGGAGATATGCATGCAACTCAGGCAAACTTTTTTGTTTATTGAACTATGTATTTTTCAATTACTTTTGCCTTGATTGTATTTTTCAATTACTTTTGCCTTGTTTGCATTTTTGACTTACCAGGAAGTGATGTCATATAGATGCCTTAAAGAACATTATATAAGATGATGACTAAGTGCTTTTTGCTGACTATACTACTGATGAAAGCCTTGCTGCTGAAACCGGTCTAGTTTCAGTTTTATTAAACTACTTTTGAACCTTCCTTGGTGCTGGCCTTTTTTCTGATTTTGGATCTAACAGTGCTCTTGCCGTGCACCAGCCTAACTTGCTAGCTCCTATACACTACATAGAATTATGTCTAAACATCATCATCAGAACATATATAAAGCAGTAGTTATGTCCAGGAAAAGGCAGCTGTCATGCTTTTGTTGCAGCCTCCATGGCAATGACTGGCAAAATAAAAGCCAAATTCTATTTGCCCATGCAACATCTCAAACCAGTCTCCAAGTATATTTCATTAGAACCTGACATGTACACCAGCAAGGAATGAAACCAATAACAGAAATGTAATGTCTCTCTTGTGAATATGTAAATCATTTCTCTTTTGCCCTCTTGCAAATAAGTTAGCTGTACTTTGCAATTTGTTAATATAATTTGCAGTGCTTAACTTGTCAAACTGAGTACTTACTATATGAATACTCCCTGTATGACTATATATAAGTAGTAATGTGTTTTGTGTTATTATGTTAAGTAGTCACCATATGAATACTCACTGCATGGCTATGTATAAGTAATAATATGTTTTATACTATTATGTTGAATACTGACTACATGCATACTCTCTGTATGACTGTGTATAAGTAGTACTGTATTTTATACTATCATGTTGAATACTCACTATATGAGTACTCAGTGCATGGCTTTGTATAAGTAATAATGTATTTTATACTATCATGTTGAATACTCACTGTAAGGGTACTCACTGTATGACTATGTGTAAGTAGCAATGTATTTTATAATATGTTGAATACTCACTATATGAGTACTCAGTGCATGGCTTTGTATAAGTAATAATGTATTTTATACTATCATGTTGAATACTCACTGTAAGGGTACTCACTGTATGACTATGTGTAAGTAGCAATGTATTTTATAATATGTTGAATACTCACTATATGAGTACTCAGTGCATGGCTTTGTATAAGTAATAATGTATTTTATACTATCATGTTGAATACTCACTGTAAGGGTACTCACTGTATGACTATGTGTAAGTAGCAATGTATGTTATAATATCATGTTGAATACTCACTATATGAGTACTCAGTGCATGGCTTTGTATAAGTAATAATGTATTTTATACTATCATGTTGAATACTCACTGTAAGGGTACTCACTGTATGACTATGTGTAAGTAGCAATGTATTTTATAATATTTTGTTGAATGATCGTTATATGACTGCATATAGTAAGTAATGTACTTTGTATAATAGTGCTGGTTACTCAACACATGAATAAGGATAGACAGTATCATGCTGAATACTTACTGTATGGCTGCATGCAGGTAGTATAATTTGAAGTATAAAAGCAGAGTACTCACTATATTGCTATTTGGGTTCACTTTATAATCCCCAAATCCTAAAATATCGAATTTCAGAATCTTGAGATCAAAAAGCCCGGAACCTTAAAGTCCTGAAACCCCAGAAGCGCGAATTTCAAAGCAATCAGACAGACACACTCACATATATGGACAAATCAATTAAAACGTACTTCAGATCTACAGTAGAAAATCACTGGTAAGATATTTAAGTCTTAAAAACTATGCAAACTACCCCAAGTCCTATTCAGTGAAAATGTAAACAACTAATTCATCTAATTTAAGTCAAAAGGAAACAATATTCTAATATAAAAAAGGAGAAATAGCAGATAAATAGAATACATGGCTGTTTATGTGATACTTTTGCAGTAACAAACGTATTTGTAAGGTATTCCTTAAACCTACAGTACAATATATTTCATACATCACAAACTAGATTCACACATATTCCGTGAGAAGATAGACATCTAGTTAGTTATAGTGAAGGTATGAGGATATAATATGTATTAAATTAAATATATTGTACTTAATAAGTTTCACGATGAGTGGCAAAGCCACAAATCATAAACTAAATGCCCTGTCCCTATAGTACATATTTCATTTATTTTCATAAACTGACTAATGCAGTTTCCATTCAACTGTTTTCACTGTTTTTTTTTCATTTACATTACTGTTTCCCGTTAATTTCATAGCACAGAAATAATTACATAAACTGTTTGCTGTATAGGTATTTTCATAGTTTCCACACATTTTTATGAACAGAGTTTTCTTGCAGGTGGCTTTCTACTCTAGTTCTGATGTAAATTGTAATTTATTTATTATTTAGTATTAATTAACTTTTAGGCCATTGTAGCAGTGTATGGAGAGATTTATACTAGGATGTTTCTTTTTAGTTAGTTGTTTTTTGGTTAGTTTAATCGTACTTGGTGTAGATATTTAGATGTGTGCCTGTTTTACCAGTGGTAATACCGTTTTCTAATTGTCAAGTTGTGGTCCATGTTTTATTTTATTTTATTTTTTTCATTTTAGATTGAACATATTTCATTTCTTTTTTTCTTTTTTAGCATAAATGAGTAGGGCCATTTTGATTGCGGACACAGGTCAGGTTTGATTGGAATAAAGGTTCTGGAGGTGGGGTAAGTGATGCATACATATACTGTATCTCTAAACAGTGAGGCCAGCTAATGGAAAAGTTCCTTCAGGTATCAAAAATATAGATCTTGTTATTTCTAGAACTTGAGTTACATGCATTTCAGTAATTGGAAGAAAGAGGGTCCCCCCTCCTATTTTTAAACAGGCATCACTTGGAGTGATGACCCTTGTATATATCTTTACACATCTTCCAAATCTGGAAGTGAAACCGTCTTTGGCTTCTTTTTATGTCTCTGACATTTGTCTCTACACTAAAGTCATCCACATGGAGCATTACCTCCAACTGAAAGACACTTACCTTACTCAAAGTCCCTCTGAACTCTGAATCAGTCCTGATGGGAAGTTAATACTGAAAACAGTAAATCTGATTGTGATTCCCACATAACAGCCATTTTTATCCACCAATGTTTCTTCTATTGAAAGGGGACAAATGCTTGCTAAACAGAAGACTATTCTATTCTACTTGGTTCTCGGAAAGGATGATGCTGACAGCCTCATCTAGGTAAGAAATGTTTTATATTTAGTTTCATCAAACTGTTTATGCTGCACTGCTACTAATAAGGAAACAACTGCTTCAGATATGTTATTTGTTTACCTTAACTGGGTTAGTCAGATCCTTAATATTCCATATTCACAAACTTATACAGTGCATAAGATGAAAGGTATCCATCTTCATCTTCATGTAGTTAAATATGTACAACTTTCCATGGCTTCAGACTACCAAACCATTTTTGCCTTGCCAAAATCAATACTTCTAGATACATGCTGTCATTTTAGTCAGATCTAAGTACAAACTACTAGAATGTCTGCTTAAACCATGTACTATGAAAACTATGTACAAGTCAAACCAACTCATTTTACATGCTATACAGTATCTTTTTTTTAATTCCATCTGTTCAAAACCACAAGTAATATCACGCACCAGGCTTAATTCCCCTTTACCCAGCACATAAGCAACTGTATGACTATACTGTTATATTCTTGTAATGAAATTTGTCAGCTATCCTCATCTGCTCCTCAGTACCACTCCCCTTTTCATCATAATACTCAAATATGGACAATGTTGTTGTGTCTTTCGGCTTTTCTCGGTTAGGGGTTGCCACAGCAGAACTCTGGTCCGCTAATGATTGGTAGTTGATTTTTACATGCCGAGTTACCAGCCCTGATGCACAACCTTCAACGAAGGTACGCCCATTCACGCATGTCTCCACGCAGAAGATGCTCTAGCTTAGAATCGAACCGGACAGCGTCTGACTGTGAGACGACAGTGCTACCGCAGCACCACCACCGCGGCCAAATACAATAATAAACATAAAATCACCCTAACCCTTAGTTTGAATCTGTATTATTACATGTTATTATCAAAACTCATGATGGTCAACTGTTATAACACAAACTTTTACAGAAAGAAAATATGTGCAAATTAAAGTATAAAATGCATAAAGCTATTGTTTGAATGCAGAGATTAATTGGAAATGTTTTCTTAGTTAACTAAGTGCATAATGTTTTATTGGATATGTAGTTGTTTTTAAAACTTCCTTTTATTGCATGTTACTCCCTTTGAAAGTCTAATATGAGCCTTCAAAGTTACTACGAAAGTAAGAGTGCTAAAGCAACGGAAATGGTGCAGTGAAGAATTACACTATTTCGTTATCATGATTTTATTTCTACTATATGTTGTATGAAACATTAAGAACCCTTTTTATTTTCTCAGTATTGGCCAGCTGACACCTTCACTTATCTCTCAAAGTAGACTGATTACCTAGACAGCAGCAAAAACAATATCCAAGGTTCCCCTTTATACCAAGATCTGTGCTGTAGAACTTGGATCATTCAATAGTTTAATTAATCAAAATTTATTCATGCGAGAAGCTTGCATAATTATCTTTAGTCTTAAATACTACAAGATAATTCACTTGCTTTCCTAGTTATTTTGAAAAGTAAAGGTCATCTTGAATCTGAAATTACTATCAACATTGTAATTGAAGAGAGAGACAGAATCCAGAGCAAAGTTATCTCACTAAATTATATATATTTTTTAATTAATTTCCCTAGAGTACTACTTACAATTACAGAGCTGGGGATCCAGATCTATCTAGTTTTGCACTACATAGGAAACTGGTTTCGCTTTATGTGCTTGTCAAATGAGGATGCTGTCTTTACTTTTGCAGACTTTCTTAAAAGTACAGGTATATCCCCATCAGTTGCCTTTCATATGCTTATTTGCCATACACAACTGAATATATTAACATTCAGTTTTTGCATTACTTCCAGAAAGTTTCTTTGACTATAAATGGAAAAAAAAATCACACTTGGTATAATTCACTGCTATTACCATTAGGTACCTCACGTGCTTCCCTGTGAATTTCACTCGAGTCCTCTTACTGAAACTATTTAATAGCTCATGGTGTCAAATAACAAATTGGCAGTTCTAACAGTAACACTGCATAATCATTTTTCATTTGATATAGCTTCTCAAACTTTCCTAAAAGTTGCTAATGATATACTACAGACATAAAGATTACCTGACATAATCAGCAGTCATCTCAACCTGCATTTTCTCATAGGACCAATTCATCCTGGAGTACACCACTACTCAGTGGAAAATAATTGTCATTAGCTAACTTACCAGACACAGTGACCTCACCCATAAACTTTAAACTGACTTACCATTGCGATCCACCAAGTTATTTGCAATTCTGTAGCATACACTTGGTTCCACTATCTGTTGTTGTCCAGCTAAACCTGCAGCCAGAAGAACCAAACAAGTCAAAACTATGACCAGGTGCAAAACATAAAAAAATGGCATTATTCATGTTTTTTTCTCTTTCTGTCTCTTTTTTTTTATAAAGTTGAGGCAACAAGTTAACTGAAAATGTCTATCTGGTTACTCTCCTCCTCGTACAACTTCTCTTCCTTGACCATTCTCTTTAGCGCTCTCTCAACCACTCTTTCCCCTATGCCTGTATCTCTCTGTTGCTTAGTCTGGTTGTTGTTTCTACTAGATTGACTTCTAGATGTGTCTTTGCCTTTCTTATTGTCTTTGCAGCAATTTTTCATGCTTTTACCAACACCTTTTCTCTTTTCTGTGAAATGTTCTTATGTTCTTTACTTTTGCATGGTCCGCTTCTGTAACTGGTTAGAATAGGAAATGTCAAGCTCTACAATCCCAAGGATCAGAAATGTTGAAAAATAGTGGCCGAAACACAGAAGGGTGAAAAAATTTGCTGTAAGTTTTTTTTCCGCTGGGTCAAGCACAACTACACCTCCCAAATTTATATATATATATGTATATACAAATCATTGTCACAAATACACCAGTATGAAGGAGGGAGAAATCTCTTTAAAGAAATTAATCATGCCAGCCCACACTTAGAAATCACACCTGCAATAATTTACTATGGAAATAAAGACTGAAGTTATGTTCCTGACATTTTTCTGGGCTATTGACACTCAAGGAAGTTTACCTCAATTACTTGCAGCCTTCATTGCCTTGTTATTGTACTACACTGCCCTCTTTCTTCTCCCTACCTTGTTTATGCCTTACCTCTTTTACAAAGGTATTAGCATTTGCACATTATCTTTAAAGTGTCTTTCCACTGAACTTATTTTTAGTCTCCCGTTTCAGTCTCAGATATTCCCATGGGTTAATGTGTTATGTTTCCAGCCTCCCATTTCAGTCTATGATGTTTCACTAACTTAATGTAGTGTGTTTTTCTCCAGTCCTACACTGCAGTTTTGTTTGTTTACTTCATGTCACTGTCACCCCATACTGAAACAGGCTGTCTTATAACTACTGGCCAGGATGTATTTACTTCCAGCTTTGAAATTCCCTAACCCTCACTAAAGTACAGAGTTCAGCATTTTATACCCTTCATTAACCTTTTTAGTATTATTTTGAATGAATCCCTCTTGGTCTAGTGCCACCAGTATTTTAAATTCTTTCTCAGATCTAGATGAATGTACCATTCTCCATCTGAGAAATAAAATTCCACCAGCATCAATACTTTCTTTTTTTAGTACCAATATATTGTACCATGGGATAATATGTGCCTCATTCTGTCTTTCAGCATCTGATTGTCAACACTTTATGACCCGTAGCTCTCATCTGTTTCCACTTGCGTCTGACTGCTAAACTGCTTTGACGAACTTCAAGGCTTCTCTCTTCTCTGCTTTGCTCCTTTGTCCTCAGGTACCTTACCTTTATGTTCTGCCGAATGGAGGCGGCTACAGCTCTCACTATTTTCCCTTCTTATTCTGCGTTAAGATCTGATAACTTGGGATATTGTTATTTCATTGTTTCTGATTCACCTAACATGTCTGTTTCTGGTTATGTGTCACTGTCTGAAACTCACCATTTTCTTTCCTAAACTTCTAGCATTACTCAGCATATCTCTCCACTCCTTCCTACAAGTCTTATCTGTCCTGTCTTTTGCGATTTGTCCCATTCTGCTCACCATTTTTAACATCTGAGTCATTTCCAGCCTCACAGTGCTTTTTTGTTCCATATGTACCCACTGTAGCATCTGCTCTTCCAGAGGAATCCTATACTTTCCTAACTGGTTTTATCTTTGTTTTTTCAGATGCTCCATTCAGTCTGTTCTACACCACTCTTGCACTTCTGTTTAACGGCATTATTGTTCTGATAGCCCCTTCTCTTATGGATTTCAGCAAGAGTCTCCCAATCTGACAGAGTTGAAGTCTATCAGTTCATAAAGTTACTCTTGTTTCTTTCCTTCACCCAGTTGCCCACTAGTGTAATTCCCTGTTCAGCAATTCACGTTTTGAGCTAGGCATCACAATCCTGGATTTTATCCCTCCTAGCTTGGATAGTACCTGGGACTGTTAGAACCTTCAAAAAGGCCTCTACCTCTTAACTCTTTGTGCGTGGGCCACTTTTCCCGCTGTTCCCTGTACATGTTCTGTAATACCACCTGCCTAATTTTTGGTACCTGCAGGTGCAATGACACGTGTACATCCTGCCATCTCTGGGGGCTGTCCTTTTTCCTGGTTTTCCTTTCTAATTTCAATACCAGGAACATTCTTGTTGCCACTTACCTACATCATACTGACATACCTGCTTCCTTGACATTCCTTGTGATACCCTGTATACCTCCACTCCTCCTTTTGGGATACAGTCGAGTCACTGAATACTGTTTTGGAGAACTTAAAAAGAACATTTGTTGTAAACATTTTCACCACTTATGGAGTTTTCATCTTTACCCACTGTTGTGTGACCTCATAGTTAGTATGTATACATACAAGGGGTGTGAGGGTATCCCTTCCACATGGAGGGTGCAGGGTGGCTTGTCTCCCCTGCAAAAAATGTATTTATTTATGTATTTATTTTGATTACCAGGAAAGTCCGACTGGATAGAAGCCCATTTTCAGTGGATGCCCAGGGAGAAAAGCTTCAAATTATTGCAAAACATTTTAAGAACAATAATTTTATAATCTTCAAAACTAAAACAGAAACATCTGCTGTTTAAATAATTGTAAAACATTAGACATAATATAAAAACATTGGTTAAGAATCGATACAAGTTAAATGACAATCATTTAATATTCAGAGAAATTTTAGACAGTTTGTAGAGAAAGTAAAGGTAGTTTAGTCTAATACAAAGAGGAATTGCAATATGAAGTGAGGGAAAAACAGGCTTATGGTATATTTAGAGAAAACGTCACTGAATAGAATTTGATAGAAGTAAGGAAGTAAATGTAGAAAGGAGAATAAGGAGGTATAAGGAATGAAAAGGTACTTGTTCACATTTAGTGATACAGTTTGTCCTGGTTTTGAGCAAGAACATTGCTAGCTTTTAGCTCAGAAGTCTTTCAGAGTGGTTTTGAGAAGTGGGAGGGAGGGTATTAACCTGATGGATACAGGTAAGGAGTTCCAGGTCTTGTACACATACAGACAATACCCAGCAGACTTGATAGGTTTGTAGACAGACAGGAGTTTTTGGTCACTTGGTCACAATGACCGACTGGGAACATAGTTGTGTAGAATGTTTTTAGTGCTGGAGAGGCAGTTGGATGCTGGATAATTTTATAGGTGGTAAGAAGCTTTTTCAAAGGTTTTAGAGAATGTTTTTCAACTTTGTTCACAAAATCTGTATTTAATGAGTCAAGATGCTTCCCTCCTCTTTGATATTATCTCTGCTGCAGTCTATCCTAGGATGCACTTGTCCTGTGTTGTTCCTACTATCTGCAGTACTTTAGAAAATGAACTATTTTTCCCGACCTGCATCTGCCCCTCTAAGTTACTTGAAAGTCTTGCAATACCATACCTCTTAATCTTTCAGTGCAAAAAATCTGGTCAAAGCCAAACATAGTGGGGGAACAACGACCCAAAATCAGGAACAGATTTTAATTATTGCTTTTATAACCTTTGAAAGTTTCTAGAATTGCACAATTTGTGCTAGTATGCTTTTTCTTAAGGATATGAATTTAAAAATTCATATATCTGTCATTATTTAATGACTTCAATCCCTAGGGATTTGACAGAGAACCACAAATTGTATGAAAAAACAGACCAAAATAAGAGGCAAAAAATCTGGATATTCTATGAAAATCTAAATAGTGGAGAGGTATGAGCACTACCTCTTCCCTCCTCAATCTCCCTGCTGTTTATTCCTACTGTTGTCCATGCCTCCATCTTCTCTTTGTATCCTTTCTCCTCTTTAGTCCCCTCTGTCATGCATGTAACAGTCTGTATCTTCCCTTATGCATCTGACAGTGTGTATTCCCCTACATCTCTACCTTCAGTTTTAACCTGTTACACTCTTGCACTACTTTCTGTTTTTTTCCACACGGTTGCCTCCCTATCATGTCTATTTTTTTTTATTCTTGTCTCCCCACACTACAGTTGCACACATCTTAGTATCTTCTTGTCTATCTGTCTGCACCTGACTGATACAGTATCTAAGCTTTCCTGTCATCCTGTTCACCTGCAGTCTCTCAGGCATCTAGACTGCCAGTCCTCCTGCAGCATCTGTACTCATGTCCACACCACAGGTGCTTAAACCACACTGTTATATCACACCTGGAGTACCTGGGTCATCTCATTTCCTACTCTCTTCTCCACCTTATTTCTTCAATTCTACAGCTTTCTCTTTTAGCTGTTTAAATACAATTTGTATTGACTGATTCCTGCTGAGTTGCTTCCTAATCTGTTTATATCTCTACCTGTTCACAATTTTGACTACCCTCCTAAGACTGGTGAAAGTATTTTTCTGCTTCACATTGCTATGGTAATGGCACAGATGTGATGAGGCGTTTGGTGCAGTGGAAGTGAAGGAATAGTATAGCAGGCAGATGATGAATAGCTCTAGGTACTATTATATGAACTATAGGGCCATTGACTTATTTACTAAAGGGATGACCATGTGAGTAAATTTCATTGTACACTGCTCCCATGTCCTCTTAAGACTGATGCACAGTAATTTCCTCTGATGTTTATTAGCACCGTCCAGCTAGAGTCTAATACACTTACCCTAGCTCATTTTAAGAAGGTAGGTAATAAGTGTCCAGTGTGGAAAGGGCAGTTCTGACAAATAAATATGCAGAACTTGCCATAAAGTACTGGTTCTCCATTTGACATGTAAGATTTAACCCTGCAAATCCTGACACTTCAAAAATGAAAATGTGATTGCAAAAAAAAAACAATAAATTCTTAAACTTGCTGTTATACCTTTAAAGTGTTATTGCATGCCCTTTGTACCACTATGCCTCTGCCTCTTATAAGGACCACACATCCATCACAATCTAACAGCGGCATCAGTCACAAATGGCTGCAGTGCAAAGATATTTTAAAAAAGCTCCAGTAAGTGCTGACAACTTTCCAGGGAATTTCTCTGACAGAGCTAGAAATATATTTATATGCTGTCTAACTCAGAGTTGTACTGTAGCTTGAAATAATAGAATTGTGCAGTGTACAGATCAGCCACATGTGACAGGCAGTAGCAGTTTCCATGAAATCTACTGACTCATGTTTATTAAGTCACAGCCTCTGCAAAATTCACCTGATGGACCACAAGCGAAAGAAGGGGTGGATTAACCATTTAAGGCTACCAGAAGTGAATCTGTAAGTGAATCATATGTGCTCATTGTTTTTCAGAGCTGAACCATCAAATTCCCCTGAATTTCATCCTGAAAATTAAAGTCTAGAACATTTTAGAAAAGAAGCTCAAAGCCACTAGATGCTGCTTCAGCTCTCATTTTACCTTTAAATAGGATTGCTTCTTAAGTTGTTGACTCCTAATATAGCATTAACCAATTATATGCATTTTAATTTAATTGCAAAAGTCAGTCACTGAAGACATAGATGAAATAGGGAAATGAACTGCAGTTCTGTAAGTCATGTTTCCTTTATTTTGTAGCTGTCTTTTGCATGTATCAACAAATCTCAGTGTTATGAGGCAATCAGAGCATATCAGCAGGGAAATAAATAACCATACTTAGTCATAAGAAACCAAGAAACAAAATAAAACAAAATAGCGACGGTTATGTTATATGCAGAAATAAAGTCCTGAATATGGCTCAGGGGACCTGAGATCAGTTAGTGATAGAGGTGAGTAACAGAGCAGCATGAAGGATGAGCATGCTATCCTGGAGGGAGGACTGTGCTGCTGTTGACAGATTACTCAAGCCCTGGTGGACATGCTGGATGGCCAAGGGTTTGGAGGGCCTTCCCTTGGACTCAGGGCTGACATGTCCACAGAAGCCAGCCTTGCTGTGTAATAAATTCATGTTCAAGAGGTAGGGCTCTAAGAAAATGCATGTAACACTCTCAACAACTAGCTGCATTCAGACTTTTCACTTCCTCTTTCCAAACTGCTGATGGCAGAGATGGTACCTCCTTTGGGGGTAGCACCATGGGCACAAAATTATGACCATAAGAGCAATCCTGATCAGCTGATGGTCAGCTGTAGGCATGCCAGTGACTCCTAGTAGAGTATTCAGGCTATACAAATGCAGGATAAATGCTTTGTTAAAATATGACATTGTATTTCTGTATATACTGGCACTTTTTTAGAAATCTGTTCTTCAGATCAAACACAAGTAAATCCTTGCATAACTTACACTCCTGTGTTATATCATTGTTGTGATAACACAAAATGATGGAGTTCCTTATTGCTCTTCTCTCTTACATTGGCTCATTTGTAGTAATAGTTATTGTTTTTTTATCTCACGTGAATTATCTAATTGCCATAAAGTTGTAGTATTTTATTTTCACTGTGACTGTCATTCATTAGCAAGACCACTAGAAAAATGTGTAAAATTGTATCAACAAGTCCAGAAAAATAGCAGGATATAGTCGCCAACCCCACTAATTTCTAATAGTTTGTTTTATTATATTTTGCAGCTTGTACTAATCACATAGATGACTAAACCAATGTAATGCCATGCATATTTGTTTGTGTTTTTGTGTGTGTGTGTGTGTGTGTGTGTGTGTGTGTATGCTTTCATGATGAGTTTTCCTTAAATGCACTGCAGATTATGCTTTGCACATTACCTCTTCAAGGCCTTTAAATATCACAAGCAGTCCAACACATATGCATTAGGCATTCATTGGGGAACTCTTATCTTGAGCAGATTGTGTTGGAAACATGATTTCCTGTGCTGATTTTGCTAAAAAATGAATTTTTAAACCAAACAGTGAATGGCTACCATTACCCCCCCCCCCCACAATATATTTAACAGTAAAATATAATGGGGTGAGTGTATATTTCTATTTTGAGATAGTGCTGATTTTGCTAAAAAATAAATTTTTAAACCAAATAGTGAACGGCTACCATTAACCCCCCCCAATATATTTTAACAGTAAAATATAATGGGGTGGGTGTATATTTTTATTTTGAGATAGTCCATGCTACATGTCCAAAATAACAGTTGAGATCAGATACGGTACCTGGATCATTAAGTTAATCAATTTATATGAGGAATGGTATTCAAGGACTTAAGAATACATGAAGAGATGCCATAAACATATACTTAGTTAAGGAAAAGATGGAAGCAGTTAGCAGACATGCATAATCATATTAAAATATAACGGGATAATGTGTAATGGGTTGGATAATGTGAAATTGGATTACGTTGCAGTATTTTACATAATTCTTGCTTTCATGCAATCATGGGTGGAGAAAAGCTAGTAATTTTACTGGAATGTGATACAATTCAAAAAGCTTCTGAATGTTAAGGCAGGAAATATTTTTTTTATAAAAATAACAAGAGTAGAAAGGAAAAATAGACAGCAGCATACTTTTTGTGAGGGGAGTTGGGATATCAAATTAATATAAAACATCAGAGAAGGAAGGTTTCATTTAGGAGGTGAGTGAACCAACCAGGAATAAACAGATAGGGATTTTTTTGCTTTTGTAGGAAAAATGAGATGGGAGACTTGGAAATAACCACCCATTAGGTAACAGTTAAATCATTATTCAGTAAAACTTTAATGAAAAGTCAAACTAAGTCACTTCTATAGAATGATAATACACTGAGATTGTGATAAAATTAGGAGAAATTGGAGGAAAGCAGAAGGTTGAAGTAATAATTAAAATATGAGTGGTTATTAGGGATGCAGTTTGTATGGGCAAAAAGAAAGGACATTGCAGGCAGATTAAATAGTGTAGAAAAAGATGATGTGGTTAAAGGAAAGGATCAGAAGATTAATAGAAGGAAAGAGTAAATGTATTTATTTATTGTTTGCTTCCTTATGTTTACATGTTTTTGTTTATTTATTGCAACATTTGATAACTCTCAGATTTAGAGACCATTTTCAGCCATGACTTGGGCCAGTGGCATGAAGCTATTGTATAAATATTTAAAAGTGATAATAGTAGTCTGTTGATATTTAGAATACATTTTAAACAAAAGTCATTAAATGCAGAGTTACTATATAAGATTTCAGAATAATGTAATAGTTCCAAAAAGGTACATTTAGAGTCATTTACACTACAATATTCAGCTAGTATCAGGCTTATAAATAAGAGTGCTGACATGTTTAGAGGTACATCAGACAGTTTGAGTCCTGAATAAAAGTGGTAAACACTGCATGTATCAACAACATATCACATGCCACATACCAATCACAGAGACTTCAAGGTTAGCACAATATGCAAGTGGTAAGCTGTATACCAATTAATGACTGAGATGTCAAGGCTGATGCACTTATAAGATAGCAGTTAACATTGGTCCGAATAACTTATAAGAGAGTATCAGACTGACAGTTAAACTTGGAAGCTATTATTGAGAAGTTGTGAATGAAAGATGATGCCAAGGAGAAGGAGTACCATATGTATAATAACACTAATACAATTACATTGTACCAGTGGGGACTAGCAGTTTCACACAACTCTTTAAATTCACTAAGATTTTTACCATTTGGTAAGATGGTATTCCAAACAACAGCAGTTAGTGTGTATGTGAGTGTGTGTGTGTGTGTGTGTTTGTGTGTGTGTGTGTGTGTGTGTGTGTGTGTGTGTGTGTGTGTGTGTGTGTGTGTGTGTGTGTTTGTGCGTTTGTGCGTATATATGCGTTTGTGTGTGTTTATTTGCAGAGATATAGCTAGCTATTTTTGAGCCTGCTGCCATTCCCCAATCTGGTGACCCCTTCCAACTTTAAGTTCTTTTCCGCTTTTAAACTGTAGTAGCTGCTACAGTTTATGCTGCACACGGAGTACTACAGTGCATCAGTTTAGACCACAAGTGCAATCCCAGCATTTACTTCTAAATCTGATATACACCGAAGATCAGTCTGAATCGGCCATTTCTGTATACTAGCTAGTAGTTAATAATGATGAGAAGAGGGGTGTACGTCTTCAAGTAATCAGTAGTAAGGGGATTAAGGAGGCCACAGTAGTGAGTATAGGCATCAGCTAGATTAATGGACCAGCAAATATGACACTTGTTTGTGGATTTGTATGGTGAAATTATCAGTAGGGTGTATTCAAGCTTATGGATAGTTAGAATATTCTTGACTGTAGGTTTATGGGAGTCAGAGACTGAAGATGACCAGCAATTTGTATGCAGTCTTCATACTGTAAGCACGTTAAAGGCACTTAATTCTACATGCTAGTGAAATAACAGGGTGGGGTCAAGGTGGACTCTGCGATACTTATATGAGTCTAAGGGGGCAATACTGTGGTAAGTATTAAATATATTCAGAAAGAAGTCGGTGATGGAGGCTAAAGATTGCTCAAGAAAGCAGGAGCTTGAGCAAGTAATGAAGAAGATAGAAGTGCATATGTAATACTGACAAGGCTACTGGCAGAGAAAGTAAAGAGAGTAACAAGTCATTCTTCAAATATTTTAGGGAAGTTTAAGTATAAAGAGGAGATGGACGAGACAGAGTCTTCCTTTAAGTTCTCCATATATGTATATGCTAGGAAATGGGGGAGATTGCCTGTTTGAAATGGAAATTCTGTTGTAAGCCAGAACAGATGAATGGGTAGTGTTTTTGATAATAATAAAGCATACAAATAATTTAGAGTTTTTCAATAAGGATAACACACCAAGAATTGCTACATAAGGTTCTAAATGTTTGCTGACACAGACAGTTGAGGGTCTCCTATGGAGTTTGCTTGCTAAGTTACTAATGGAAGGCATTGTGTGTGAAGACAGGCTTAGAATGATAGATTGACAGATATGAACGTTGACTGTCAGAATCGTGAACCCTCTACATCAGTGTCAGAAATGTCAACATATGGCAATAACGGGGAGCCTGTATTGTGTGATTGGGGTACTGTGGATAGTGGAATTGGCTCTTTCTCCACTGTGGTACGATCTTGGAGCTAGTGTATATAATTTGAACTTCTGACTGTCAATGCTTTTCCACCACATTCAGGAGGTTAAGGTTATGGCATTCAGCATTCAGGAAGTTGGTCTGATGACATGAATCCATGAAGACAGCAAGAGGACATCTTTCAGTTTCATTGTATAAGTTAGAAGATTTATGTAGCCTTGCAAGTTACATAATGGTTACTCTGACCTTTATAGTAAGAAAAGTTCTAAAAAATATTTTAAGGAAAGTTTGGTATGCTTTTCTTGCGGGAGGATAATCTCCAAAATGATTCATGTTATAGTTTTACAAGAGGGTGCTGAAAATTTCTAATCCTGACCAAGAAGGGAATGACGTGACACGCCATGAAACTTTCAGGTTATTCAACATATTCTCTCTGAAGTTCAATATACTTGCACATCATGTCTGAAGTTTCTGTAACTCTGCCAAAAAAAGTCTGAAGTCTGGTTACTGAAATACTGTTCCACTTTTGCAATCACCTCCGAATCATTTGTTCTTTCAAACTATTTTTAAGGTTTGGAAACGAGAAATAGTCAGATGGAGCAAGATCTGGTGAGTAGGGTGGATGGTCTATGCACTCAAACCCCAATTTCATCAAAACATCCATTATTTTGCCAGCCTTGTGAACAGGTGTATTGACTTGCAAAAAGAGAACTCTTTTTCACAGCTTCCCTCTCCTTATTGCTTTCAATGCCTCCTTTAATCATAATAGCAAGTTACAGTAGTATTCTGCATTAACGTTTTGGCCCCTTAGAAGAGTGAATCATTACAACTTCTTCCTGATCCCAAAACATTGTGGCCCTGACTTCTCCTGCTGACTTTTGGATCTTGAACTTCTTTGGCCTTGGTGAAACTGAGTGCTACATTTGCATGGACTGTTGTTTTGCCTCAGGATCATAGTGGTGTAACCATTTTTCATCAACAGTCACTAGTTGTTCCAAAAAGTTGGCACCAGCTCAACGAAAATGCCACAAAATCAACTTGAAAGGGTCCACTTGATGTCTTTTCTTGTTGGAATTCAAACATTTGGGCAACCACTTGGATGACAGCTTCTGCGTACCCAGCTGCTCATGGATTATAAACCCAACATATTCCCTGGATATCTGTAGTGTCTCTGCAATTGTTTTAGCCAATATGTGCTAATCTGCCAAAATCAGGTCATGGACAAGGTTAACAATTTCAGGAGCTGACACAGTTTGAGGCCACCCAGACTTTGCTGCATCTTCGGTCTTGAAATCTCCATGCTGAAAGTTTGCGCACCACTTCTTCACAGCTGAGTAAGAAGGGCACTTGTCACTTAGTGTTTGCATCTTACATTCATGGATTTCCTTTGGAGTTTTCTTCTGCAAGAATAAGAACTTCTTGAAGGATCAGAGTTCCACACTTGAAAATTCAACACTTTTAATTGATATGGTTCAATCGATGATCTGAAACAATGTCAAAACATAGCATTACAATTCTGCAAATTGGTACTTTACAAGACGAAATAACCCTCTTTTCAGCTACAGAGGCAAAATAATGCTCAGAATTTAGAAAGTTGGTTGGACTTGAAACTTTTCAGCACCCCTAAGAGATTATTTTAAATGGCTTTAATTCAGTGTGATGACTGCCAGCAGAGGAAAACATAGGAGGTCCAGTGGATGTGATGGATATGGACTTCAGTAAGACTTTTAATTATCTGTATTTGAAGGCTTTTGATTCTGAACCATATAAAATGTTGTTGGAAAGCATAAAAGGGATGGGCTGCGGTAATTCTGAGAGACTTCTGTCGAAACTATTTGCTTACTTTATTTATGTTTTATTAAGTTGGGTGGACCCACTCAACATTGCCCATTTTCACAAAGAACACAGAAAGAAAAGCTCCCAAATATATCTGTAACAAACATATCTACATGTCATCAGCGAAATGTCTAAAGCAGTTAAAATCTGAGGAATAAAATTTATATGGTGCTTGAAAATATAAGGAATTTATGACAAGGATATAATGTTTTGTCAAAGCAGAGGACTAGTATGACTAATTTGAAACTACATATTTCAAACTAGATACAAGAAATTATTTTTGCAGAGAACATGGCAGATTGCCTACCTGACTTCTGAACTGTTGGTATGATACAAAATAATGGATTCATTAGAACAGGGTGGGGATCAGAGATGGATCATAATCAACTGGGACTCTAGGCGGGGTAAAAGACTAGCTCCCCCCCCACTCATTCCAGTATCCCATTACTTAGCTCTCTCTCACCAGTTACCATAAACACTGTTCCAATCTGTCAGTGTGCTTACTATTTTGTTCTTTACTTTTACAATGATTACTGAGATTTGGATTTACAATGATTACTGAGATTTGGATTTACAATGATTACTGAGATTTGGATTTACAATGATTACTGAGATTTGGATTTACAATGATTGCTGAGATTTGGATTTAATTTGTAACTTTCATTCACATTTTATAGCACAGACAATGATAGTAATTTGCTAAACAAAGCAAAACAGTTGGACATTGAATACAGACTTTACATGAGCAATAATAAACTTCTTACATCTTACATTCATTGGAAATGCATCAACACTCACATTCATTGAAAATGCATCTGGCCAGTGGCAGATTAAATATACCTTGGAAGATTAAATATACCTTGGACCTTAGGGTGATTTCAAACCATGGGCCCCCAGCACACATTTTTAGGATGATATATAAATGAATTTGATTCACCTTCTTGATTATTTTCAGTTATATTTCTTATTTAATATAGCAATATTTTAGAGTACATTTCAAGTTTGTAGTTTTGAACGTCTTTACAGTATGCAGTGAAACAGAATGTATGAACCAATAATGACAAAAGTACCCATTTCAGAACATTTCACCTGATAAAGGCCATTCAAACTGCTGTCATTATAATCCAGCAATATCTTCATTCAGCAGTTATGACCACTAAATACTGTGTACGCATTATATGTCTGATTGTGATAAAAATGGCTATGGTAAAGTAAAATGGCTATGGTAAAGTATTCCTATTTGCTTTATGCAAATGCACACTAAAGACAAACCAGTGACTTTCTAACTTTATTAGCTTAGCAGGGTCAGTCATTTTTATGTATAGGCACCACTCAAACCAAGCAATTATAACTACATTGTAGACGGCATCCTCCTCATATGTTTGTGTCAGAAAATTAATAACAGTAATAATGACCAACATTACATATTTCAAATTTGTTTCACAAAACACACAGTAGCCAAAGTATTCCTACTTAATTCTCACATACACACATGTACACTGGTCCTGCAAAGCCAGATTAAAGAATATTTAAAATGACCAGATGATAGGAGCATAGATATTTTCCTCCACAGAGAGCCCCTCCCCACCCCTACCAGCAGGTATTGCCATTTTGTTGGCTGTGTACACCCCTTACTGTTATGAAGAAATAAATGATATGTACTTTATTCTTAGCTTTGGATGAACTACATGAAATTGTATAAAGATCACCAGCATCATACTGTAAGATCCAGGCATGAGTAGCACAGTTTAAATACAAGAGTTTCAAAAACAAAATAACACCTGAAATTGGTATAAAAACACCAACCCCCCCCAATATAAATGGCAGTAAGAGGTAACCCAGAATGAACAGATTAGTGTATCAGCACACTTTATTCTTCACTTTCGTCTTAAATAACAGGACTTCTTCAGACTGAAGAAGTCCTGTTATTTAAGATGAAATCGAAGAATAGTGTACGTCAATATGCTTATCTGTTCATTCTGGGCTACCTCTTGCTGCCATTTATATTGTTTATTTATTTATTTATTTTTAAATACAAGAGTATTTATAAGAGCATAAGATTGATAATATATGCTAAGTCAGTATGCACAATCTCTGTAGACGTAAAAGTCATCTGAATAATTCCACATTTAAGAGAGCTATTACTAATGCACAGGTTACTACTGGTAAACAACTTTGCATTTCAGTGCTTTACGAAGAGACCCGCGGTGGTGGTGCTGCAGTAGTGTTGTCGCCTCACAGTAAGTCTTCTGTGTGGAGACATGCATGAATGGGCATACCTTCGTTGAAGGTTGTGCATCAGGGCTGATAACTCGGCATGTAAAAATCAACTACCCATCATTAGCGGACTGTGGTGACCCCTAACCAGGAAAAAGCCGAAAGACACAAACATTTCAGTGCTTTACGTACAAATGCTATACCTGCTGCCCTTAAAGAATAAATTGCCTATGCTGCAATTATATTACTTTTTTTTCTCTACATGTATTAGTTTTATATATTTGGAACTATTATATTTTATAATAGGTTTAGATTAAGTTCTATATGTTTGGAGCAATTTATATGCTCATCGTTATTGCCATTCTGTACTTGTAGAAGGTTTATATGTCTGGAGCTTTTCTCCTTGGGTCTCTGCTGAAAAAGGGCTTTTTTTGCCCAGTCAGACCAACCCAGTTTACAAATTGATTCAAACTCTGCACCCTTGCCACAGGAAGAAGCTCATTAACAAGTTGGAGCTTTAGTTATTTGCACTAACTACCAGAGCAACAGTTTTTTAACTAAATGCAGATATCCCTTACGATCCAATTGTGTAGAGAAGACCGTACCACAGTAATACGTAACAATGACTATATAATGAATACTGAAGATCAGACCATTCTGATAGTCACTCCAAATAATGCAGACTATATGACCTGACAAATGTCAATCCCTTTACATTTGCTAGGGGCTATAAAGAAGGCGCTGCAAAATATATTACTAAAATTCAACATGATTAGACTATATTCCCAGTCCAGGCTTATTAATGAGGTAATTCATTCTGCAGTGAAAGTAATAAAACAAAACAATTACAGACAATGTAAATGATACAGCAGCTTTTGTTGAACATCCCACAAGTCATATAAAAATCAAAAATATTACTGCATATAGCATGCTTTTTTTCGGGGGGGGGGTATGTTATACTCTTGTAGGACACCCACATCTCATTTTTGACCTCCCTGTGTTTTTGACATCAAGAATAGCTATTCTTTCTGACATCACTCAATAAAGATCTAACCTACATGAATTGTTAATAAAGCTGTATTCTTGCAGCATGCACCTCCAGACTCAACAGAGCCAGATGGTGCACAAATGGGGCCCTATACAGGGTAAGGAATGATACCCTCTCAGGCCATACCAGTATCCCATAACTTGTCTGCATCTCCCCAGTTACCATAAACACCATTCAAACTGGTTGGTGTGCATACCACTATCTTCTTTTCTTCTTTTAAAATTGGCACAGGAATTTGGATTTAATTTTAAAACTTTTATTTCAAATTTTACAGGAAAAAACACTGACCGGTATTTATAAACAAAACAGTCTCACATTGAAAACAGACAGCATGAGAATCAATAAACATTTGTTGCATTGAAACTCACATTTAGTGAAAATGCATCTGGCAACCCATTAAACTGCAAGAGATATACTGGGATTCATATTTAAATACCATATAGTAAAATATTAATTAAAGTATATGCCATTCTGTACTGGTATAAGTTTAAAGTCTATGCGAAAGGTGCAGAGATTCCAAAGACAAATGTGCATTGCAGTTGTTAACAGCCTGGAACAGCCCACTGAACACAAGTGTTTGTTTTCAGGAGAAGATCAGTACTGTTTGGTGAACTAACTTGGCAGAGTCACACAGAAGACAAATGAAGGGGAGTCTCCTAAGTTATTACAAAAAAATGGAAATTGTATTAGTTTCCTACATTCAAAGAGTATTTAAATTTAACTGAAATACTATGTAAAACTGAAAAAAGAAGTACTCAGAAAAGATCTATAAATCATACTGAGACTTTTCGTGATTAGGATAGCCTTGACATATTGCTATTAAAATACCACGTCTCTTATTGTGTTAATTGTATAAGACTATGTTGATGATTCAATGCATCCCTAACATTGTATAATAGTATGTGATATTGAATTTCTTCCTTTTTGTTTATATATTATAAATATGTTAACTTAAAAAATGTTCTTAAAAAAGAAGACAAATTAAGGCTGAGGGAAGCAACCCATGTACTACAGGAAGCAGCTCTTTAACAGCTTATGTCCTTACTCATCTGCACCAAGTGCTAGACAAACTGTTGAAGACCAATACACAGTGCATTTCACATGTGTATGCCTGAAAACAAAGCTAAATTATAATGTAGTCATAGTTAATATTAAACTCATAGACTTCATGTTGTGCAGTTTATTCACAGCTAAATAATACACACTGCCAACATTAAGGAAACCAATGATCACATCCAAAGACCATGGCTCATGTGATGAAGCTCCTGTTTACTACAGTCAGTTTCTTTCTGGTTCATAGGTACTAGTTAATAGGTTTGCAGTTCAGGAAACCACAGAGGAGCCTAGCCTAAATTTTCAGTTGCTCCACAGCACTGTCTGGTTAAGTGACATGCTCAAGGATATAGCATAAATTAGAGGCAAAATCAGAGATGTTTTGCAAAACTAGAGATAAAGAAAAACAAACTACTCTAAATCACTTAAAAAGTTATCAGAACAACATTTTGTACATCAACATGTATATACCGATCCACAAAAACTGTAAAACTCCAATGACTGACTGTAATTCTCAGTGATTTAACAAAAGAAAAAAAAAAGTAAATGGAGGTCTAGCAGTTGGTGTGGATGCTCCTGACCACCCAAGTACCTCTCCCATAGCTTGCCATCATTCCTATTGCTGCACAAAAAAAATAAATAATGAAGTTCCATCCCTCCTCTGTACCGATTTAATATGAGCACCCACCTGCCCATTCTGTTGTGAGATTAAATTTCACAGCACTTCTGAGAAAGTCTCTCATCTGCTTTGCATGAGTATATGCAGCTAGCTCCACTCTCATTGGATTAACAGCTGAAGCATCAGACAATGAAATGGACTGTATCTGTAGCTCATTGTTTTTCCTAACAGTGTACATGCATTTAATATGAGTACTCATCTCCTTGTTCTACTGCAAGATTAAATCTCACTCCATTTCAGTGAAAGTAGCTGACTTTATCCGAGTGAGTGTGTGCAGCTAAAAGAGTCTACCATTGAAAGAGGCTAGAGCTGTTGCATGCCAGGCAGGAAATATGAAAGCAGCACTTTTGTTTCAGATGCCAAGCAGGAAAGCAGTGTTCTTTTTTTTGCGGGAATTGTTTTTCTTTCTTGTTTTTATTGATTAATTGATTTTGTATGGGCAGGCTCCCTATTCAGCACCAGATCCTAGGTCACTTAGTACTGGATCTGGCCATGATTTGGATAGATGCAACAGAGGGTGAGTAAGATATGTGGATTATGGGGGAAGAACAGATTGGGTTGTCGACTGCAGCAATCAGGTAGTCTTGAGATATTTTTAATTCCACCTTTTGATACCTTGAAGGTCTATTGACATATTTTATATCCATCCATCCATCCATCCTCATCCTTTTTTTCTGATTTTGCACATGGAGTCAGGGTGTTACTTCAACAGTGACAATCATCTTGAGCCAAGGTTTAGACCTCTGGGTGGCTAGCCTTGCCTTGGTGGTTCATTTGTACCACTCACTCGCACATGCACTCGCACCTACAGCCAATTTCGTGCGTCTAATTTACCTAGTGCATGTCTTTAGAATGTGGCAGAAAACCGGAACACCTGGAGTAAACCCACAAGACTGCAGGGAGGACATGCAGACTCTGCACAGAAGGCACCCCAGCCGAGAATTAAACCGGAGAACCTCTTGCTGTGAGGTGACAACACTAACTGTTGCACCACCGCAGTGGCATCTATCTATATAGCTATGTATATATGTATGTGTGTATATATATATATATATATATATATATATATATATATATATATATGGATCAGTGTCATTTCACCGAAAATTTCTGACATAGAGTCCAAATCGCTGAAAATCTATTTTGCCAAAAATAGTACTGACAGTGTATCTTCCCTTTTCCCCACTGTGATGCAATCTCAGAGTGAGAATATTAAAGTAGGGGGTGTGGGGGGGGGGCACAGCCCCCCAGTCAGTAGAGTTTAATATTGTCTAGTATTGTTTTATATTGAGCAGGGCGGCCACGGTGGTGCAGTGGTTAGCATTGCCGCCTCACAGCAAGAGGTTCTCCAGTTCGATCCTCGGCTGGGGTGCCTTCTGTGCGGAGTCTGCATGTCCTCCCTGTGGTCGCATGGGTTTCCTCCGGGTGCTCCGGTTTCCTCCCACATCCCAAAGACATGCTGCAGGTGGATTGGACACTCTAAATTGGCCCTAGGTGTGCATGTGAGTGTGCCTTCTGTGGAAGGTTGGGCGCCGGGCTGGCAACTCGACACCGTAAAACTCCACTGCCAATTAATGTGCGGACATGGTGATCCGCTGTGGCGACCCCTAACCGGGAAAAAGCTGAAAGAAGAAGTTATTGTTTTATATTGAGCAGTCCCTATTAAAAGGGTAAGTAAGTAGTTTATAACCTGAGTAGGTGGGGGCTATGCCCCCCACCCCCCTACTTTAATATTATCACTCCGAGATTGCACTACAGTGGGGGAAAAGGGCAGATACACTGTCAGTACTATTTTTGGCGAAATGGATTTTCGGTGATTTGGACCCTATGTCAGAAAATTTCGGTGAAATGGATTTTTGGCGAAATGTCATAGACCTATATATATATATATATATATATATATATATATAAATAACTGGTACAATTGTGATTCAACCAAATCAGGTTTAAATCACTGAGTCTTTAGTCAGTCGGTACCTTTTCAAACACCTGCACCAACTGGAAAGGCCACAGAAGTACCTCACAAAGAGAATCCATGGCCTCCAACACCTGTCCTATGCAGACAGGCTCAAATCACTATCACTGTACTTGGTTTCATACAGATTGCTCAGAGGTGATCCGTGTCTCGCCTACAAGGCATTTTCGGACCCTGCCCTACTAGAGATGCTCCATATCCATAAGCCTAACTCCTCACATATTACCCACTTGAAAGGCCTAAATCTAATATGCAACATCAACAAAAACCTGCTGGAGAGACAGGTTTGTCTCCCAGAGGCTGCCCCGTCTCTGGAATAGAGTTCCAATACATGTCAAACAGTGTACCTTGCTGACTCTCTTCAAGAGCAACCTTGATGAGTGGATGGGAAAACACAAATTTGTCCCAGGGGTTCCATCTGCATCCCTTATTGACAGGGGAGGCAGGTGCTGACTGAGGTTTCTTTTTTTGGGGATAAACTCTTGGCTAGGCTTGTAAGGGCCTCAGGGCCATTAGCCTAGTAACCTCTTATGATCCTATGATCCATATGAGCACTTGATGAAATATCATACACCCATATATGTACGTGTGTGTGTGTGTGTGTGTGTGTGTGTGTGTGTGTGTGTGTGTGTGTGTGTGTGTGTGTGTGTGTGTGTATATATATATATATATATATATATATATATATATATATATATATGGTTCCCATTCAGAAGCCTGAAACATCATAAGCCTGAAAATCAAAATCCTGAAACCAAAAGCCTGAAAATTCAGAATCCTGAAAGCCCAAAATCCTGAAACTCAAAATCCTGAAAACACAAAATAGACATACTGATGTCATTGTGGCTTTGCTGTTGTTAGCTCTGTGGTGTTAGGTCATGCGTTGGGTTCAGGTAAGTGTGCGGTTGGTTTTATGTTCGGGTTAGGGGCGGTTTAAGTGAGTTAGGGTTAGGGCGCAGGTTAGGGATGTATGCAATAGTGACAGAAATTAGGATTAGGGGCAGTTTAAGTGAGTTAGGGTTAGGGCGCAGGTCAGGTGAGTGTGCGATAGTGACGGACCTTAGGGTTAGAGTTAGGGTTAGGGTCACTTGGTAGATATTAGTGTCTTTGTATTGGAATATTAGCATTATTTGTGTTTTCAGGATTTTGAGTTTCAGGATTTTGGGCTTTCAGGATTTTGAGTTTTCAGGACTCTGAATTTTCAGGCTTTTGGTTTCAGGATTTTGATTTTCAGGCTTATGATGTTTCAGGCTTCTGAATGGGAACCATATATATATATATATATGTGTGTGTGTGTTTATATATATATATATATATATATATATATATATATATATATATACATACATACATATGCATGTATGCATATAACAATATCCACCATCCACTCACATCCACACTCAATCAGAGACATCTGTTTATTCATCTAAGTATCTATCAATCTATATGCACAGAAGCTGAAACATTCAGTCATCTGTAGGTAAAGAATGCTCTAGAGATCAGCACTTTGTTGTATTTTACTGACTACATTTGTCTATGGTAGGATTATCCTTATGAAGGGGCAACTTTCACCTTAACGGGTATCTATCATGTGACAACTACACCCTCCCCACAGGCTCAAAGTTTTGGAATCTGACATCTTATTGCTGAAACAACATGAGCCAACAAAGTATCAAACAAAATGAACATCATAGTTTTCAGTTCAAACACTTTCTCAGCAGTCAGTGTGTTATAGTATTCAGTAAGTGACCATTTCCCAGTCCTTGGGTATACAAAAATGTCTCCTGCTAATAACTCTACATGTTTTTTAAACAACCTGAAATGCTTGCATCTTCCAGATACCTTTCGACCTCTAAGTGCAGGAAATCTGGACAACGCTAAACAAAATTTGTGGTGGTAGGGTCGGACAAAGGCCCAAAATCAGGGACAAATTACGAATATTGCTTTTATAAACTTAGAAAGTTGCTAAAATAATATAATTTGTGTTATAATCCATTTTCTGGGGGATGTGAAATCTAAAAGTCAATTGTATATCATTATTTAGTGACTTTAATCAACAGTGGTTTGCCAGAAAAACACTAATTTTATGAGGAACAGACCAAAAATATGATTAAAAATCTGGGCATTCTGCAAAAATCTGGACACTTGAGAGGTATGCATATAAATACCTTCGGCAGTTCAAAAGCAATCGTAGATCTACCAGCTGTCTACATCTATGAACCTTAGCTTTGTAGTCGGCTGTTTCAGCAATAGCTATATTCTCACAAAAGTGAAGCAGATTTTGTTCTTTGTCATCTTGCTACTTAACCTGGTGGACATCTTACCCCATATCCTAGGCTACTGAAAATCCACAAGACAAAGTCAATAAATACTGTCAGAACTCTAACCTCACGCACTTGGTAAAACCATCTAAGTCGGTTACAGCAGGCCGTGTCTCAGCACCCTGGAATTTTTCAGTTATTTTAGCCATCCACTAAAGGGAACCTCTAAAAACCTGGATCAGTAGAGACTCGTAGGTCTCCTACCATCAAGTCTTTAAGGGAGAGGAGAATAGAACAAACCTAGAGTCATACAGACCCATAAGTTTACTGTCATGTTGTGGAAAAATAATGCAGAAGGTTGGGATTTTAATCTATAGATCAACATGCAGACATTGAAAGATAGATCAATAACCACCTGTAACATGATGTTCTATAAAAATATAAATGAGATGTATTTTATATAGACTTAACTTCAGCATTTGAAAGGGTCATACACAAAACACTAATCAGTAAATTAGAGCAACTAGGTATTGATGTAATCTTGTTGAGATGGATAGCTGCATGAATTACAGGTAGGGCATAGCAAGTATAATACAACAATTAATAGGTGAAATTTTAAGTTATAACCTTCGTGTCCCACAAGGCTCTGTCATAGCAGGTACCTGTTTTGGTTGCAGCTTTCATATTTATGTTTTTCATTTGAGGTATTCTACAGGCTGTATACAGATGGCTTGAAAATAGGTAAACTGATTATGTATGCTACAGATAGGGCATGTCTGCAAAAGAACTTGATTAAATTGACCATTTTGGTACAGGAGAATAATATAAGTGTATAAGATTTGTAAGAACTAAGCATATGAGATTTGGGAGAGATAGACTGAAAGGTGAATATGTAATATGTAATACAGCACACAGTGATTGAAATTATGGATTCATTTAAGGACCTTGTTATATGGGTAAATACAGCTTTGAGTTGTTCTAATCTTATAGACCAATTGGTTAATGATACTTATAGAACTGTAGGTTGCATAAAAAGGTCTATAAAGTCTAGGAAATCAGAAATGATACAAATCAGCATTTATTGGTTACATTAGACCCAAAAATGAGGCTGGAATAACAAATATGGAAACCTTATAAGAATACATGCATGGGTAAATTGGAAAGAGTACACTGAAAATATATAAGAGCATCCATGGATGTGAAAATGTAAGTTATTATGAAAGACTAAAATATCTGAACTTGCACACTGACTCATAGGGGCATTTAAGAGGAGACCTTCTTCAGTTATACAGGGCATTTAGAGACAGTTACCTCTGGGAATATTTAGGGTTATTAAAAAGTAGTACAGAATCATCAGACAACATATGTAGAGGATTCTATAGGAATGGGAAGTGTGGGAGAGCAGCTGATGCATGGAACTGACCACCAAATTACATTAGATATGTCTAAGAACAACCTGGAAATATATTATGGGAATAACTGTTTTGGTATATTGGCAGGCTAGAAAGGCATTATTGCCCCTGCCTGAAATATTTGTGTGTATGTATCATTATCAAATTTTTCTGAAAACAATATTTATTGTCAAGTACTACAATATCTCATTTAAGATCCCATGTTGTCTAAGTCTCAACATGATTTTCATCTAGGCTGTAGTACAGAACAAATCTCACTAATTTTCACCAACAAAATTTGACAACTAGATATATAGGTGCCATGGTTCTAATTGTCAGTATATGCAGTCACAACCTACTGAACTTTTACATCTCTCAACTAAACTTTAATTGTAACACAGTAGCATGGTTCATCAGCTATAATGCCTAGTGCACACAGTCTGTTAGATGATCTACCCAAATTTCCGCATTACAGCCAGGTGTACCCCAGAGATCTATACTTGGCTCTCTCTTCTTCACACTTTTTCTAAATATAATGCACAACTTCTGCAAATTAGCCTCAGTTATGCAATATATAGACGGCACTACCACTTAATATGCCTGTACATCTAGTCCACTCTCAAGTTCTCCTTCATCTCAGCAGTAATCTTGGAGCCTCAAGCCATACATTAAACTAAAATAAAACATAAGCTACACTTTTATATTTAGGTTGAATCTACCTTGTTACTACTCACGGCTGCATATAATCAGTAGGGAACCTAATTCCTTTACAAAAGTCCCCTCCTTTTGAACCAGCAGGTATTACCTTTGATCCTTTGCTAAAATTTAGAATCACATTACATGAATCACACAGCATTTCAAGTGTTCATTATGCTCCCGTTACTATACTTATTTCTTCCTAACTTCCCAAGCTTGATTAGTAGCAGCAAGCAGTTTAGTTTAATGCACACCCCTCTTCTAATGTTTCCACGGTATTTATTAAGTTATCCCACCTCTTAATAACAAAAACAAGTGAGCCTACTATCTTGTCTCATTGTGTGCATCTAGTCACTCCAGGATACCAAACTGTTATCCTTCATAGGCAACCACTGGCTTAAACTGTGAAATAAATTGCCCATGCAGTACCCTGGTAAATGACTTCCCCTATAATCCTGCCTACAATGGTACAATCCCTCTCATGCTCTTCAAAAACTTCCTCACCAAGTCTGTAGTCATTGTCAACAAACATATGGATTTACACTTCCCTTTAATTATATCCAAAATCTGGAATAGTCTATCTGTAATCATAAGAGAAAAAGCCAGCAGTATGATATTCAGTTCTGCCTTTAAAACACCTCAGCTGGTCTTGTACTTATACCCACTAATGCTAAAACTGCTATTAGAAAAATGTATTTAATTATATTTTCAACATCCTGTATTTTATATGTTTAAAATGAGTGCTATATATCTGTGTATGTGAGAGAGAGAGACAAACTAGCATGATCTGCATAGCAGTTATGTAATTTGTGTGTGTTTCAAATAGTGATAGAATATGAAACATTTCTGACGCATAAAAGATTATCTCAGTGATTGTGTCTTTCGGCTTTTCCCGGTTAGGGGTCGCAACAGTGGAACTCCGGTCCGCTAATGATTGGCAGTAGATTTTTTATGTGCCGAGTTTGCCAGCCCTGACACACAACCTTCAATGAAGGTACGCCCATTCATGCATGTCTCCACAAAGAAGACACTCTAGCTGAGAATCGAACGGCACAATGTCTTTCTGTGAGGTGGCAATGCTACCGCAGCTTATCTCAGTATTTATAGAAATTTTATCCTCAGGTTTCTGCTAATATGGGTTTTGCTAAATATTATTCAAACTAATTATGGTAAAGTAATTAGGAATTTTAAGGAGTCAGTCTTAATTCTGAACTGTTTTTAATATTTGGGGGATAGATTAAATTTAATTAACATCATACTTTTGCTAAAAATGTTATAAATAATTCAAATAGGTTCTCTTATGCCAGATAAAAAAAAAAATAGAAAAACTGTTTTAATTTTCCTGTGGTACTCTTATAAATTCAGAACGGCATTATCTCATTATATAAGAACAAAGAGCATCAGAAGAATTGATTTAGCAGACACTGAATGTTATGGATTAGTTTGTAACTTTCATCACGCAATGGCTATGTAAGGGGTACTCTGTCAACAGGAGAGAGTTACATAAAGCTTTGTGTTATGCTATGAAATTTTAAATAATAGATCAGTTCCTAAATCTTATGGGTAAATGTTATGGCTGTTAAATAATAGTTTATTGCAGTCCATATCAAGTATAAGAAAAATGTTTTGTAAGTGTTTAAACTTGAATAGGTTGATACTTGCTGTATGTCCCTAACCTTTCACAACAGCTTTCATAGACAGTTCTAATGTTGGGAAAATGAGTATCTGGCAGTTGAATAGTTTTTTTATTTATTACTCTGCTTAAAATGTGCTGGATAATGCAATTCATAAATATGGACTTGAACCGTGAAATTGGCTGTAAGTGTAAAGTGACAGTTCATCATAGTTAAAATGCAGAGTATGACAGGAAGACAATTAATGGCTTACCCAATTTTATTAAATTATTTGCAATCCATATTACCAAATAATATATCTCCAAAGGCAATTCTGCTACATTTATGTGAAATAGTATTGATATATTAATCCATTGTATCAAACTCATATTGCAATTTTTTACAGCAAACGAAGGGCACAGAAGTTTTTGTATTAAATAAAAATGCAATAGTAGTATCAGTTTATTCTGGTGAATTTACACATGAAAAGTCTCAAATTTAGCTATAAATGCACCTTACATGATAAGCAGAACAAGTAAATCATAAAATATATAATGCTAGTGGTATAATAAAGAGATTAGAGAATATTGGTTTCATGTTTTCAGTATTACAAACTACTAAAAGGATCAAGATCCAAGTTCTTTCAGTTAAGCTTTGTGGTCTGATAAATTTAAGATATCACTTAGTGTTTAATTCTCCAACACTAATGTGCAGTAGTAAAGAACAACTAACTTATCCTTTGGTGCTTTCTAGCTATAATAAGAAAAACAGGTACAAAAATTGGAAGCATTTTTTCACCCCTTATTATGAAATTATAAATGTAACCTTTATTGCATATGAAAAGAAAATAGGACTATTACTAAGAAATTAGAGGAGTAATCATCCAGCTGTAAATGTCAGGATAAATTAGAATTTTTATTAGACAAATTGGAAGAAAGTACTCTGTGATAAGAAACATATTTAGATTTTTGGAAATGTTTACATATAAAAAATATGAAATATTATGTGATTTTGTCAGGTGATAATAGATATGCCCTGAATGCAGAATTTATAGTTTCTTACAATTTTTCTATAGGTTCATAGGTAGGTACTAGGCTATTGGTCCAAGGGCCTAAATAAGCTCAGCCAACAAGTTTCCCTGACTTATGCCACCCAAGCAAGTTATTTTCCTGTGCCCCTGTCGAGCAGAGCCACCAAAGTGATCCCCAGGGTGTATTTCCTATTTCCCATCCACCTAATGAGAATCAAACCCTGCACCTTGTGTCTGTGAGTTAATCACTTTAAACACTATGCCATCCCCTCCCCAATCTAGTTTTTAGAACTCATTTTGTTAGGAAACGCTACAAAAATATCATATTGTGATTGTGCAAATTATTGTAATCGTCTTGCAAGTTTTGTAAACTGTTACACTTGAGAAAATCAATAAAAATGAAAAAAAAAAGAAAAAAATTCTGTCCATTGTGATCTCAATTATCAAAATTAGTAAAACTTTTAAAAAAAATGATTCTGCCTAGTTAGATTACCAACTAAAATGAATGACTAAATAAATAAATATTATCTTTGTCAGTCTACACACTACCTTCTTTTGTTACTGTTGGCAGTTTTAATTCTGAGTATTTATCCTTCTTGTCTAGCTTTTGTTACCTGCATTAAAGCAGGTTACAGCAGGTTAACTAAAATCAACGAAAAAAGTTTGAGGGAGACCTCAGGGTGTGAGTAAAATAAAAGTCCTGACAGAAGAAAGCTGACCACACTTCTCAAAAAGAGTAACTCCAGGAGAAATTACCCCTGCTAAAGAAATACAAAGGGATTTAGTTTTGAAATTACATAAAGTAAATCTACTGCTCATGGCATGAAAAATGTGTACCAGAGACTTACCTGCCCATAGCTTCTCTATGAAAGAGATGCCAGTATAGTTATTGAGCAATTCATTTAATGTGTATTGGCACACTTACTTAGTAAGTACAAACAGTGAACCTTTAGTGATTGGAATAATTGCCTTACCATATACTATATCAAATTTTACAGTGCTGGATACAAGTAGTGTGCTATTTTTACAATAAATTTCATTCATTCATAAACACTGCCTTTGAAAATATGCTTGAAACTGAAAATGCCTGACATGACATCATGAAAGACTGTACCCACAATGCCTCATTATCAACAATAGTGTATAAGTTGCCACTTTTCCATGCTAAGTGCAATAACAAGGGAGTCATACATCCAGGTAAGATTATTTTTTTCAGCCATTTCTCACAGGTTGATGCATATCCTTGCAAATTTAGCATATCTGATGCCATATTAACAAAAAGATTCTGTAAATAAGTAGCTGTTCCCCTAAAAAAGTATGGAGTCTTGATTACTCACAATGCTTTGCATGTGTATGTAAATTATTCCCAATACCTAATTTGACATCATTTTGTGGGCATGGTCATAAGTAAAAATCAGCAGTGAAACTAAAACATCCAAAATACATCATAGTGTTTGTTTTGTACTCAAACCACTTAGAGCTTTAACGGGAGTATATCCAGGTAAAAAAAATAACTGAAATAATTTAAAATGTATAGGTAGTTTGGAGAATGTAGAGAGTCACTAAGCAAAATAATTTGGCAATGTTTTACATTACATAAAAGTGAAAAGGACATCCTCTCACATCTGTTAAAAGCCACATAAGAAAATAGTTGGGTGATACTATATAAAGGGCACATAGTTCACTATGGGAAAATGAAATTGTAGATACACAACAAAAAGTTACAAAGATAGTTAAGCAATCAAATATTGTGGTAAAGAAAATTTGCGACTAAGATTATATTGAAAATAATAGCAGATATGTTCATGCTTAATTAACATTTGCGATAAATGCCCTACTGCACTAAAGATTTTGAAGAAATATGCCATTTTTTTCTTGGTGTTGAGGTAGCAAAGATAGGACTACATGCCCTGTTACTTGCTCTGTTTTCTTGTGAGACTAAAATGCACTGAATATATTGGATATTTGTATATAATAACTCCTTATGTATTGCTTTAGGATTGAAGAAGCTTGTTATAACTAGAACTGTGAGACATTCTAAACTGGAATTCATGGCAGAGTTTCAAAATTAGGATTACCTGAAATGTACAAATTTCCCAAATGAAAGCAGAAGTGACTTCTCAATAATATATCACTAGTTAGGAAAATTAGTAAAAAGTTTTCATTTCAGAAAATTTTCCAACCTTTTCACTGAAACACACCATGATCAGTTATGGAAAGATCCACTGAGTATATCATCCTCATTTATGAGGCAGGGCTGAGGCTTTCTGCATCTTTATTTAAATATTCTTATTTCATGACTGCAAAAATATAGGAGTACGTAACTTTCTGTGTATATTTGAGTGTTTGCATGTGTGTATGTGTACACTGTTTTAGACCAAACCATAGTATGCTTCCAGGACAGGATGTAACTCTAGGTAAATGTAATATTTTATATGTTTTACGTGTCAGCAGTATACTAATGGAAAATTCATTTGACTTTTGGCAAACACACTGTGAGTCTTACCTGTGAACAAATCATGTAGAAATATTGTGCATCTCCTTTTGGGTCATACAGCATCAGTTACTTATTCACATAAAAAGAGTTTTAGGATATTAGTTATTATTGCATGTTGTTTCTTTGGTTCAGATATTTTAGGCAGATCATTGCTGATAAAGCAGATTGATATCACTTCAGACATCCTTGTCATATTTTACATTCCTGTTTAAAAGACTCAACAGTGAAATTTCAATAGATACTATGCTAGTCAGAACCTGATGCCAGTGGCCTATATTATAATTAACTTACTTAGATGCATTTCATTGCTGGAACCTGTGTTCTGAGAGACTGTTTTTCAATCTATCTGGAAATATACAGAGCTAAGTATATATTTTTGGTTTTATAGTTTGTACTGTTAATTGTTGCTTATAGTTTTTCAGATCTCTGCTGAAAGTATTTTCCCCACCTCCCCCTATCTTCTGCTGAGTCTTCAGTTGGTATAACTGGTTTCTATAGCTTATGTGTTATCTAACTCAAGGATCACTTGCATAAAATTAGACCTGTTAGTAACAGCCTGCATTTCATTTCTGGAACTTGTGTTCTGAGTGACTGCTTTTCAATCTATCTGAAAATATACAGAGATAAGTATATTTTTTGGTTTTAGAGTTTGTACTGTTAATTGTTGCTTATAGTTTTTCATATCTCTGCTGAAAGTGTTTTCCCCACCTCCCACATTTTCTGCTGTGTCTTCAGTTGGAATAACTGGTTTTCACAGCTTGTGTATTATCTAACTCAAGGATCACTTACATAAAATTAGACCTGTTAGTAACAGCCTGCATTTCATTGCTGGAACCTGTGCTCTGAGAGACTGCTTTTCAATCTATCTGGAAATATACAGAGCTAAGTATATTTTTTTGGTTTTATAGTTTGTACTGTTAATTGCTGCTTATAGTTTTTTTTCAGATCTCTGCTGAAAGTGTTTTGTCCCATCTACTCTCCCTAGTTCTGGCTTGTAGTTTAAATTTGGTAGCTTTTGCAGTTGCCCGCCTCCAGTCCCATCTCTTTACCACATTCTACCTAATAAACTCCTTCTGCACTTGCTTTTACTCATTTTTAATTTAATTGCATTTTTTAAACTGTGTTTGGTCTAATATTGCTACATACTCAAGTGTGCTAGCTTGCACTGCATGTGAATTGTTTTTACCTCTGTTTTAGCTACTTTTCTGTAAAAAAAAATGTGTAAGCTTGTTTACTACCTTTCCTGTAACTAGTGTAGTCCAGATACAAATTTGCTGTATCCAGGACTGTATGAAAGCTTCTGAGCCCCCCAAGCCTTTCTGTGTTGGAGGGAAGCCTTCTAGCTTATCAGTGGGAGTGGTAAGCACTAGGTAACCTGTACACCACATAAGGAGTGGTTCTGGCCCAGAAATTGTAGTTAATTGGCCGTTTGGGCAATCTTTTCCGTCTCTCTCAACTTTCTGATTTGAAAGCCTGCATTTGCACTTGTTTCTGTCCTGTAACTTGATTAGTGCATATACAGATTCTTAGTTTTAGCACTTAAATTTGCTTATTCGTGCTCAGCACTTGTTCATAACTTGTAAGCACTAAATAAGCTACTAATTACTATAGCATTCAACCTTCCTCATTACCTAGCGGAAAACAGTTCTTGTACTTACTTTTCTCACTTGCTTAGAGAAAAACATCTCTTGTACTCACTTTCCTCACTTATCTAGAGGAAAATATTTTTTTTATTAAGGCATGTCTGTTGAATCTGGGCATCTTGAGGCAATGTAGAAATTGCCTCATGTACACAGACAACCTTCTCCTCCTACCACCCAACACTACAACCTGTGAGAGATGCACTTATCTAGCCAAACTGGAGGTAAAGCTCTCTCCAACCAAGACTGAACTTGACAGTCAAGAGGAGAAGGTAAACATTTGCACCATACCACACTCATCACATAGTCTCACTAAATCTACATCACCAAAATGCACACATAGTAACACAAAAACATTCGCTGAGGCTCTCAATAATAATCTGTTGAAGCAACAGCAACCTCCAAAGCAGAAACGCAAGCACCCTCCATCCCCCAATACAATCCAAATGACACACAGCCCACAGACTCAGTGTGCCACTCAACCACAGCCAATAAGGCAAAACAACGTACCCAGCACACTAGTCATAGGTGACTCTATAGTCAGGCACACTGATGTCCCATTCACCAGGCTAAACAAGGAGAAGGTTACTGTCAGCTGCCTGTCGGGTTCCAGGATCCGCCACATAACCCACGCACTCAGGTCACTCCACAACAAGTACAAATATGACTCTGTCATTGTCCATGTTGGTATGAATGACCTGAGACATACTTCCCTGGACTACAGGAAAAGAGACATGGAAGAGCTCTCCAATCTTGTAGCCCAGGCAGGTATGACCCTAGCCCTGAGTAGCATTCTGCCATCGCCTAGAATGATACCGTAGTGCAAGGACAAAATGATTGACTTCAACAATTGGCTGAGGTTCTGGTGTCATTCTAGGGGGATTAAGTGTCTGCTTGGGATGACATGGTCGACAGGCCACAATGCTTTGCCAGAGATGGCCTGCACCTGTCACCCCTGGGATTCTGGATACTGGCAAAGGCTCTTGCAACCCCTATAGTACCATTTTTAGGCAAGGTTCAAATGACAAATTCACCACCATAACAGGAACAGGCAAGCAAAAACTGAGCATAATGCTACTCGATGCTAGAAGTCTAAATCTCAAAATGCACTCACTTGAGGCACTCCTTAAAATGGAGAACATCGATATCTGTGCACTGACTGAGACCTGGTTCAAGGCTCCAGAGAGCACCCCTGCAGTACCAGGTTATAACTCATACCACACTTTTTGGCCATGTAACCTGGACCGGAACACCAAAGGCGGAGGTGTGTCCATATTCATTAAGGATATCCACACCTCCAGGCTAGTTGTTCAGCATAATGCATCCGATGTTATCCAAGTGCAAATAACTCTGGGCAAAACTGCAGTCCAAATTGTAGCTTGATACAGATGCCCCACCATGCCCCAAAATTCCCACTCCTCTTTTCTTGATGTACTGGAAAATATTAGGGTTCAACCAAACACCCTAATAATGGGCAATTTTTCCACCATTAACTGGGAAAACTACTTGTGTACCAATTCCTTCACACAATGCTTTCTGGAATTCATAAACTCCATTGCCCTGGATCAGCTTATCCACACCCCCCACCAGGGGCAACAATATCCTAACCCCCACCAGGGGCAACAATATCCTAGACCTAGTCATTACCAACATGAGTGACTGGTGTTCCACACCTGAAGTCAACTCCTCATTGGTCCGATCTGACCGTAAGCTAATCACCCTTGATATCCACATCCCGCCCCCACCCCCCATTAAGGAAACCATGGTAAAAAATTTCTGCAAAGCCAACTTCATGCTTCTGAAGACAGAAGTGGTGAACTTCATGACACCCATGCAGATGGACAATACAGTTACAACTGCTGAATCCTACACAAATGCACTCTATAAGCACTTACACGAGTGCATGGATCGTGCTATCCCAAACAGAACCAAGATGCTATCCTCCAAATAAAGGAAGACAATCTGTTGGTCCTCTGCCATAAACAAACTGTACAACAGAAGGAAGAAATTGTTGCAAAAGAGAGTAAAATCCCATGAGTGGAGGAGCTCCCTGGTCAGCCACAGTAAGAAGCTGAGATCCCTTATAAGATCCTCCAAAGCTAGCTATGAAAACAAAATCACCACTGATTCTAAAGACAACCACAAAGCATTCTATAGCTATGTCAAGAATCTCAATGACAACACCCAGATCTGCTCTGAGTTACAGCACAATGGCACAAAAATTACAGAACCAACTGATATTACCAACATCCTGGCAGATAGGTTCAGTGCTAACTTTACCCTCCCCCCAGCCCTAAAGGGCCCATATCTATACAGGAAGAATGCAGAGTCCCTGTAATCACTACTATGCAGGTAAAAGCTGCACTCTCTAAAGCCAAAAACACAGCATCCATGGGACTGGACATCATCCCAGGCTGCATTTTACATGAACTTCAGAACGAACTGGCTCCTCACCTAAGCACCATGTTCAGTCATAGCCTCACACCAGGCTTTGTGCCCACTGAATGGCGTACAGCAATATTTATCCCACTCCACAAAGGGGGAGCCACCACTGATCCCAGGAACTTTCACCCTATTAGGCTGACGAGCCTGGTCTGCAAGGCCATGGAAGGTATCATCATGGAACTCATAAACAAAGACATTGGTAACCTCTAAACTCTGCATCCCACCAAATTCGGGTTTGTGAAAGACAGATCATGCCTCCTGAACTTGATTGACTTCTTCAAGGCAGTCACCAAAGCCGTAGATGAGGGTAAGGTGGTTCACACTGCCTATCTTGACCTCGCCAAGGCTTTCGACACCATCCCCCATTCTGGAATTATAGCTAAACTCACTAAACTAGGTATAAATCCCTACGTCACAAGATGGGTTGCCAACTGGCTCACTGACAGAACCCACACTGTAAAAGTTACAGACTCCAAATCTGACCTCAAACCAGTGACAAGTGGAGTACCATAGAGTTCAGTCCTGGGACCACTCCTGTTTGGTATCTACTTCTCTGAAGTACAGGCTAACACAGAAGGCCTCTGGCTAATGAAGTTCGCAGATGACTGCAAACTAGGAACCATAGTAGAGTCCCCCAAATGATGTAGAAATCCTACAGAAGGGCCTCGCTGAGACAGATGCCTGGTGTCAGAGCCATGGCTTCAAGCTCAATGCCAAAAAGTGCATTGTCATCCCCTTTGGTAAAAACTCTGTACCCATGAACTACTACATAGACAGCAGTCTACTTAACACCGAATGTGTGATGAGACCCTCAAACCCAGGTGGACAGTAGTCTGTGCTTTCATAGTCACATCGCCACAGTAGTCAAGAAGTCCTTCTATGTGGCACACCTCATCATAAAAGAGTTCTCATCCAGGAAAAAAGAGGTCATTGTTCCCCTCTACTCGACACTCATTAGACCAATTATAGAGTACAGCGCCCCACTTGGAATGTAGACAAGACATCTGCAGCAGCTGAAAAGGCCAGAGAAGTACCTCACAAAGAGGATCACTGGCCTCAAACAAATGCTGTACACTGACCATCTCAAAAAACTCCAGCTTTACTCCGTAGCATATTACCTACTCCGAGGTGATCTCTGCCTAACATATAAAGCTATGTCAAACCCAGAGCTGTTGGACATGTTACACCTAAAGAAATCCCAATCCCTCTGAGCTACATGCTCTAGGGACCTAAACCTTGTCACCACAATAAACAGGACATGCTGGAGGGATAGATTCCTGTCCCAGAGACTTCCCATACTCTGGAACAGGCTACCCATCTATGTCAAGCCAAGTTCTTCATTAGCACTCTTCAAGAAAAATCTTGATGATTGGATGGCAATTAGGAACTACAACCCAGGGATCACTTCTGTGTCTCTGATCGACAGTGGCATAGGAAAATAACTATCTTGGGTGGAGTAAGCCAGGGAACCTTTTTAGCTAGGCTTACATAGGCCCTTGGGCCAGTAGTGTAGTACCTACCTATGAACCTATTCCTAAAGGATACTGAACTTGTTTAAGGTCCAGCATGAAAGCAGCCTCAGACAGTGCAGCACAATGGTGCTTCAATAAGGATAAGAGCTGTCACTCATTCTACATCAGGATAAATACTGCACCTCAGTGCAGTTTTTCAGACAAAGTTGTGAGACGTTGTGACTTCTTTTAAAAGTTTCACTTTGTGTAAGGCCAGCACTGGTTCCTTCTTCAGTGCAGATCTAGTTTTCAGGAGAAAGTTGCTTATTGTGACTTACCTGTTTTTTGGAAGGACAGCATAGTGAAAAATACATATCTTAGTGTAATAGTGTGTGCCTTTACTAGTTTCTCATAGTTTTGTAGTTGATTCATTATGTAGTATAAAAGAGTATTCCTTTGTTAGCATTCCTAGCATAAAGCAATATATTATACAGTACAGATGCCTTTGAATGTATGCATCTTTGGATATTTCACATTTTGTTAATGTACATTAATGGTAATCTGCTTCTCATACAACCCTGTATCCTTTTTATTCATTATAAACTCCTGGCTTAGCCTAAGAATGGTCTAGTTGGATTATTGCCCTACACCAGTCAACAAATGCATAAATAAATCAATAAATTGTATGCTTACTCAGTTGTTAGCTGGAAGGGAATTGTGTCTTGACTACAGCATAATGTATTTGTTCATTTCGGAAGGATATACCTAGAATTCCTTTTCATCACTTGTAATTCTATATACGTGTCAGGAGGCCAAGAAGTTTGTATGTGCCCAGCATTCGCTCCTACTGCCCATACATTCTGGTCTCCAGAATGCTCATTTGCCATTTGGGAACTGGAATGTGTGAGTGCAGGATACCCATCTGATTAATAATGAGGAGTTTGATATTACACCATCCACATCTTATTGAAATCGCTACACCCAGTGACTACAGTGTCTTGCATACAGAGAGACATGAAGTCATAAAATATCAGGATTTGCCGGCAGAAATGAGAGCAATGTGAAAGAAAGATACCCAGACAGTTCCAATAGTAGTAGAAGCAACAGGTCTTATTCTACAATTGTATTTAGATATGTTACCAATGCATGTAAATCCATATGAATTGCAGAAGGAGTCATTACTGGGCACATTGTAGGTGCTGTGAAGAGCATTTCTGGCTGACATCAAAAATTGAAGCAATACTAGTTTCATGAACTTTAATTGTACTTTGACTTAGGAATGGGGTCAATTCCCATCATGGTATTAGAAACCCAAAAGACTTAGGAGAAATTAAAAAAAGTCATAAAATGTCTGGATTTGCAGGCAGAAACAAGAGCAATGTGGAAGAAAGATTCCCAACAAGTTCCAATAGTAGTAGGAGCAACAGGTCTTATAAAAAAGAATTTACAATGTTATTTAGATATGTTACCAATACATGCAACTCCATGCGAACTGCAGGAGTCATTATTGGGCACTCTGTATGTGCTGCAAAGAGCACTTCTGGCTGACATCTAAGATTGAAACAATACTAGTTTCATGAACTTTAATCATATTTTGACTTAGGAATGGGGTCCATTCCCGTCACAGTATTAGACACTCAAAAGATTTGGAGAATTTAAAAAGGCATGTAAGTTGGAAAATAGATGTCCAGTTACTTGAACTACACTCAGACATACAGTTCTGTGACCACAGTTGAAACTGCTAGTCTGTATTCTCCCCCAGCAGCCCTGAACTCATATATATTATTATAATAACTTACTCTGATGTGGCATAATCTCTTCATAAATTACAACATGTCCAGCAAAATAATCTTTCATTTAAATGGGTTTCCATATTATTGCCTATTACTGCAACAGAGTATTGAAGTGGAGGTATTCTGATAATATCTGTATTATTCAAACAATAGATTTCTATTGTTTAGGAAAGTGTATCGCATGTATTTAAAACAAAACAAAAATGTTTACTATGACAAATATTAGTACTGGAAATCATTTCAGTTTAGGAGGATTGACACTCAAAGGTCTGCTGCAGGGTGCGTATTTTGACAAACTTCTCTTGAGACACTTAACCTGTTTTAACCCTATTAAACCCTATAGTTGCTAGAAAGTCTCCTTCCCATGGGGCTACTTGATTACTGCAGGTTACTGTATGTGTTTTAGTTGACATGCATTGTACTCTAATATCAGGTATTAAAAACAAAAAAGAAAAAGAAATCTCAAAGATGTCTTCTTTGAGGCCTGAAAGAAAAAGAAATCCTTGTGAGTGATTCTACTGTACAACCCCCCAGATGCAGGAAAGAGAGATGATAACATAAAGATCAGTACCATAGTGTTCACGTACTGTCTAAAGAGGTTCCCACAGACAGAAAAGGATGCAAGGTACATGTTAGGTCCTGTAATAAAACCAGACACAGACAGGAAAAAAGAGAGCAATAGTGCAAGCTGGTGAAGGATTAGTGTCTTAACCTTATCCTCACAGGTTGGAGGAAAGGTGAAAACGTGTCTGGGCAGTATCGATCATGTCTCAGTGTCATTCAGCCTCTTTGAATTCCTGACAGGACTTACAATAAGGCCAGAATTCTAAAATGACAGGAGAGAAGACTCATGCTGCTCAGAAGGACAAGGTAAAATAAGATGGAAGGTTGATGGGAACTAATGACTATGGAAGATGTGTGAAAACACATCAAGGAAGGGAAATAAATGTGATAGGAAAAGATGGAAGAAATGAAATGGTTCTTGCTAAAGTTCAGGGAAAGATGGATTTTAAGCCTGTCATGTAGGATCCTTGCCCACTTTACAGGTGTAGATCTTCTTGCCTGTGCTGACGTACATCAGTGAATACCCATTCTCTGCTGAATTGGAGATATTTTATGGTGTAGCAATTCTTCAGAAAGTTACCAAGTTCTTGTTTATGATGCTTCGTTAGTTTTCCTTGTTTCACGGAAAGGTAGCATTTTTGAGACAGGAACTAAATATGTATGCCCTTTTGTTATGTCTTTTCCCCTTTACAACTGATTCCTTTTGTACCCTTTTACATCATTTTCAGTCATGTCATTTTCACCTCCTCAGATGCAAGAGGTGGTGACTGGGAATCCACCTTGGGCTACCGTGAACTATTATGGCAGTTGAGACTGAATGCAGGGAAGCCACCAGGTCTGAATGGGATGATCAGCATTAAACCGGTCCTCAAGCTTAGGAGGGCTAGGTTATAACTCTCACACTTGACCCCCTTCATACCACAGCATCCCCACACAGCATATTAAATTATTGAACATCCACGGTTATAGGATTCCGACTAATAAATCAAATTCTATATGAAATGTCATATGGATGGGCATTAAAAATATCTCACGCATATTTTATTGCATGTTTTTATCAGTGTAAAGTAATAATGAAAAAAATTTTTAACAATTCACTGACAATCTAAACACATCTTTAAGCATATTCTTTAACAATCTACAACCCCAATCAGACTTCAGACTTTTATGTTCTGAAACCTAGGAAACTGGCATTTTAAAATGTTTTTATGGTTAGTCATTTTTATTTAAGTGCATATGTTATTGCAAACATTTCATTTTTGAGTTGATATAATGACTAACTTTTTAACACCCAACTCTAAAGCACCACACCTTAGTACTAGATTTACTAATTAATTAATTGTATAATTGCCAGGCTATTTAATGGAGGTTACTGCACACTGCAATTTGTTTTCACTTGATAAAGCTCAGGATTGCCTGAGCGAAAGCGCTTGTGTGATTTTATCTGTGACTTTTGGAATACTTCAGAAATAAAAATACAGCCTTGTGGACTTTAGCAGAGTTCCGGTTCCTTTCTTCAAGGTCGTGGATTATTCTTTGCTTGTCTTTGGTTTTTTGTGCATTACTTCATTTTTGAGACAGGAACTAAATATGTATGCCGTTTTGTTATGTCTTTTCCCCTTTACAACTGATTCCCTTTGTACCCTTTTACATCATTTTCAGTCATGTCATTTTCACCTCCTCAGATGATGATTTATTTATTTATATAGTTAGTAATTTGATAGTTATGTGACTGGACCATAACCTGGGCCAGAGCAGTGACAAACTAGAGATGAAGATATGTTATACAATTCTTACATAAAGAATTGTTAAAACTCATATATGCAATTACATATGTGCAAGTTTTGCAGAGCTCATATTTGTTATAGAAGTTAAACAATTAAACGTACAGTCAAGTCACCAAACTTCAGTAACTGATTATTTCAAAGTTGTAGTCAGCTATTCAATTCAATATACATGTTTCTTTCTGCAGGGAATGAAAGCACTAAGTAAATTGTGGTTTTCTTTATATTTCCTCCAAACTGTTTTTTTTTTTTTTTTTTTTTGAGGAACCCAGGTTTATAACTCAGTGCTTTACAAACCTCTGTAATAAACTTACCATGCACATTAACAAGTGTGACTATCCACCTTTAACATGAATTAGATGACTGGATGGGTGTCCACTAATTGAATACAGGATTGTCTGGTATGGCCCTGCTGGAGAAAGAAGGTGTTGCCTGACGGAGGGTTTTGAAAAGGCAAGAATGGTCATAAGACTCAGTGGCCATGGAATATTTATGAATCTCTAAAAAGCTTGATACGTATCATTGAGATGTATGAAATCTGAGAGCTCATCATAAACTTGCATTAGCATAGGGAGACACAAACTATACAGAGAAGGGATATGGGCTCATTTCACAGTCACTTGTATGGGATAGCTGACTGGTGATTCATTCACTAACCACTTGGATAGCTCTTCTTATTCTCTTTTTCAATTCTGTTTACCTCAGCCTACACTTTGGTATTGAGATTGTTAGGTAGATCTGTGTCACCAGCAAAACAGGTGAGCACCAGGTCCCTGTAACAGAGTATAGCTGCTTTTGAGGTTATGTGAACGTTACTCATTGGCAAACATGTAGGAGCTCATGTAGCAGAAGCAGAGACCCAAAATAAATGCAGGGCACAGTCAATGACAGGGCCTCCTTGGAAAATGTGCTCAGTAACACAACAAATTATAGCATTACACTAAGTAAACTTCTGAAAATCAGTGATGAATTAATTACTTTTCTTATGGGTATACTGCCAGGAAATGGTTTTAACTGTATAACATATTGTGATGGGGATTTCTGATTTATATTTTCATGAGTAAAACAAAAGAGGAAGATGACTGCACAGCATGCATTTTTATCAGAACGGCTTGAGTTGTTATTAATAACTGCTTAGGAAGCTCTTTTGATTGAAAAATAAACCCAAGAAAGGAAAAAAATAAATAAATAAAATATATTTTCACAGTCTGCAAATCTTTTTGTGGATTACAGATTTAGTTCTGACCTGGAAACATGTGACTTTTACACAAGATAATTTAGCAAGTTATGATAACTTCGTCTGTAAGGCTGGGCTATGCAAATACAAGTATAAGGAACAGTTACTTTAGCTAAAAAGGTCTATATGTTTGAGTAGTGGACTTATGACATTCATTCACTGTTGGTATGTTATGTTTGTTATTTTTTACCAGGATTAATTTTTAAGGAAATTAACAACTGAATTCTTATGATCTTAAGAAGAATAAGCTTCTTCTATCATTTTGGAAGGCATTGTGTAGTGAACTGCTCATGTATTTTTCTATTATTCCTATTTATTTTTAGTATTAGATTTCCAATCTGGTGTTAGCTGCTTAGCAGTATTTTCCGTGTAGAGACTTTCATATATGACTAGATTAGCCATTGCCTTTTATACAAGGCAGATTTCACATGTAAGTATCCCATAATATGCAGAATATAATTGCATTTACCAAAGCCTTTATGAATAATTATGTTTTTTCTATCCTATGATTTTTCTAGTAAAGAATTGTAAATTTAGGTGTTCTATCATGTGACTTGCTTTTAAGGCTATAGACTGGAATGTTGCGCTCTATAATCTGCCCATTCAGTGAGATATAAAGTGGCACAGTGATCTTGTTGGAATGAGTAGATATCTTTTAGAAATACACGCATCGCAGAAAATGCATTCCTTACTTTGGTAAATACATATCAGTTGAAATTTAAACCTTCTGCCATAGTCCATTGACATATTATGACAGTGCTGCCATTTCTAGTTTCACTTTTTATTTTATAATCATGTTCTATTTTGCTTTTGCCAAGCCTTATACTGCTACATCTACTGTCATTAAATGTAAGGTCGCTAATGCTGCACTGGATGTGCTTGTTTTGTTGACTACCTTTGACAACTTTATGATCTATTATTGAAGTCATTGGTTATTCATCCATTCATTCTGTGATTACCTGCTTACCTGCTTAATCCAGTTTAGTGTTACTACTGCAGAGCTGTAGCCTTTCCAGCCAGGCACTGGGTACAAGATATAGGAACTAGCCTTGAGTGGAGTGCCAACCCATTGCAGCACACACATATTCACTGTTACACAGTTCTCACACCGGGACAAAGTGGAAGCATATCAGTTCACCTGTGGAATGTCTTTGTGCTGTGGGAGGAAACTAGTGCATGTAGAAAAAGCCCAAAATACATATAAGGAGAATGCGCAGACTCCATAAACAAGATACTCCAACTGAGAACCAAACTGAAGAACCAAGAGCTATGAGGCATTGCTAACTGCTGTGCCACTGTGCTGCTCCCTTTGGAAGTAATTACATTATCCAGTTTGCAACCATTATCTTTTTTGGCATCCCAGACCCAATTTCCCAGACTTGCATCTGAGAAGAATAATCCAAAAAAGAAATGGTCCCACTACATATCCATGTGGGATACCAGTGGTGATTTCCATCAGTCCATCTAGGTAACTCCCTACTCTAATGTACTGTTCCCTGTGGCTTACCTATTAAACTACACGTGGATTGACTTTTATTGCTTCCAATTTATTAGCTCTTAATTTATCAGAAGAAATGTGAAAATGAGAAACAGTTCATGAATGCACAAAAATGAACAGGATGATGGACATATCCAGTTTAAGGCATCATTAGCCAGCAATGAACATACTGCTGTGTACTGTAGAGAAAAATGGATTTTAAAATAAAAAGGCATAGATAACAGTGAGATGTTAGAAGATTGGATTATGCTGTGCTGGAGGGGGGGGGGTGTTAAGGATGAGTTAGGAGATTGGGAAAAAAGCTATGAGAATGTGTCATTGATGGAGAATTGAGAGCCAATGTGTATACATGGTTCATAGGTTCACAGGTACATACTAGGTTAATGATCACAAGTGCCTTTTGAAGCCTAGCCATGCACATCAAATGTATTCAATAAGTTTGGTGCACTAGAGGTTATTTTTTAGGGGGATGCGTAAGCTAGGGCATGCATGGACAGACATTTGCAGGTTGCCTCTATTCGTTAGAGACATAAGTGACAGTCCAGGGGTGAATTTCCAATTTCCCTTCCACTGGTCCAGATTATGCTTCAATAGGTCAGGAAGAAATCTGATTCACATGGATGGGACGCCTGTTCCAGAGATGAGGTATTCCCTGAGGCACATTACCTGACCCTTCAACATGCCCTATATATGTTGTTTATATTGCATGCAAGATTTAAGTCCCTGGATAAGATAGCTCTGATGTAATGCATTTTGCAGATATGCAAGAGGTCCATCAGAGCGGGATCCTGGGATGTCTTGTATACCAGATATAGATCACCCAACAACAGTCTGCAGGAGACAGAGTATAGGGATATGGCTTTGAGGTGATCTACATAGGGCATGATGTTAATGCCTTTTGTGAGGAACCTCTGTGGATGATCCAGTTGTTGCATGTGTCTGGTCAGGTAAATACTGAAAGGGCATTGTAATCAATGATGGCAGATACAGTGGAATGATGACTTCCTTGTACCTAGATGCCATACCCTTGCATATATCATATGATTTCCTTACTATCTTAGACACATGTTAATCAAAAGCCAGGTTGCTGTCTACCTACATCCCCCAATCCCTGACTACTGGGGGTGTTTATCAATGAGGTAGTTTCCTAAGGTATCCAACCTCTCAGCAGGTACTATAGTGCATTTCTGGGCACTGAGTTTTAAAACATGTCTGTGGCACCAGTTGTTTGTCTGTATTAGCCCTTCCTAGTAGATCTGGTGGATATTAGTGTCTTGGGGAGAGTCTATGACTGCACCCAATTTGCAGTTATATACAAAATTTGTCAGACAGAAACCCTTGATGTTGGCCTTGATTGCTTAGAAGTAGATACTAAAAAGAACAGTACTCAGCATTCAGCCATGAGTGACTCTGCTACTGACTAGCCTCTTTGTGGAGAAGGGTTCCCCTAGCCTAACTTGCTGGGCCCTATATGAGAGCCAGCTGGCAATCCAGGTTGCAACATAGAGGTTTATGCCTAATTTTGTGAGTATGTTTGCAATGCCTGAGTAAGGTGTTGTATCAAATGCTTTGGCCAGGTCAAAGTAGGTAGTATGCACAATATTGCCTCATTCATTGCTTTGGTGACCTTCTTGAAGAAGTCTACTAGACTGAGTAGGAATGATCTTCCCTTGGCAAAACCAAACTGGGTTGAATCCAGTGTCTGGAGGTTTCCAGTGTCATTATTAATCATCTCCATTATATTCATTCCATGGCTTTGCATACGAGACTAGTCAGATTAATGGGCCTGTTGTTTCTGGGTGCATTTAAGGCCCACTGTAATGCAGCTGGATAACTGTTGCAGTTCTTCACTCTCATGGCAAAAGGCCTGACTGGAGGCTATGGTTAAATAGTGACTGTAGCCATCCTTTCAGCTCATGTTTCATGCTATTTAGGTAGCATTCTGGGATATTATTGGGGCCTATCAGTGTGGTGTTCTTCACTTTGGAGAGTGTATTTATGACTTGATCCCTAGTGATGGTTGGGAAGGTTATGCTCAATGATATTTTCTGAGGTGTGGCAGGGAGGGAAGGGGGGTGTGGAGCTGAATTCGTCAGCTAGTAGATTTGCTATATCTTCTGGCTTGGTGTAGATGGCTTCCTTCACAATTAGCCATGCACATTGTTGTTGACTGCCTTTGAGGTTACAGACAGAGCTAAAGAAATCTTTGTGGTTGTCCTTGGTCAGAGAGTCTTTTTTTAACCTCAAAATGGGCTTTGGTAGACCTGATTTGTCTTCTGGGTTGTTTGTGAAGCTTGATGAGAGACTTTTTATCATGCTGGGTGTTATATTTCCTGCTTTTTGCCATGACTTTCTTCCATATGTCGTTCAGCCTATTGATGGCTGGAATCTACCATGGCAACCTGTGTTTTTGATTTTTTTTCTGAGCTTATTTCCAGTCGGCATAGTTATTTTATTTATTTTATTTTATTTTACATTTGTTGACTGGGCTAGTCTAACTGGATGCATGTCCATTTTCAGCAGAGGCCCAGGGAGATAAGCTCCAGTTGAAAAGATTAACAAAAAGATAAACATAAAATGGTTAACATATAAATGCATGTACAAAAAGTAATAGCAGATTATTACATAACATTTCAATCGTTGAATACAAAAATTATTACTGAACATTATATAAATTTGCTAGAAACTCTATTCTCAAGGGGAAAAGGGGTCTCTGTGCATTTATTAACATGATTGTACAGAGAATCTGTGAAAATTTTCACATAGGCATCAGTGTTCTTATGGTGTGTGATGGCTTGAAACTTTGTTAGGTTGCCTCAAATAATAGGAAGTTTGCTTTAGAGGGTTTCTAAATGTTACAGGGTTAACTGGGGTCATGGGTTTAATTTTTCTTTCAAAGGAGATAGCCTTATAGTCCAACCCTAACAAAGAGGAAATTACACTTAGTGGATTGCAGCATTCTCCCATGTTCATGAGGACCAGGTCTAATATGTTTGCTTCCCTAGTGGGTATGTGGAATATCTTCTTCAGAGTTTTATTATTTACAAAATCTTGGAATCTCTGGACCTGCAGGTTTGAGGTCATGTATGATTACCAGTTTATAGTGGGGTAGTTAAAGTTGCCATGAATATGGCATTGGATTGAATGCTTACAGTCTCCAGTAGGTTTAAGTTGGGTTATGGATTTTCTGGGTCATACAGAGGGACCTACAGCTTGCAAGGATATGGTATGGAACTTTACCTGTGCTAATTTGGTCATAGAGAAGTTCAAGCTCATCATCTTGTTTGACGAGCCTTGGTTGACCTTGTTATGGATATATTTTTTTTTATTGATGTACTTTTGAGACACCTCCATCTCTAGCCCCTGCCTGTGCAGTAGCTGGACTAAATGCATGGAAGGCATTGTAGTCTTGCACTGTTGGGGTGCTCTATGTGGCTTTAAAGTATGTCTTGGTGACTGTGCAGATGTCTGCTTTCGTCGGATTAGGAAAGCTTGGAGGGAGTGAAGTCTCTTCTTTAGATTCCTGGCATTGAGGATTAACAGTTTTAAATTCCCTTAATACACAACAACCAGATGGGTTGCTCCCAGAGCAGTCATACATTTGGACAGTATGCTGGGAAACACTTTTATGGATATTTCCAACAGCTCAGTAGGCATTGCAGAAGTGTCTGAAGATTGGAATATAGCAAGTGTCATACCCACCTATGGGGAGAGGTGAGCAATATGAATCTTAGGAAAGTGAGATCTGTTAACTTAACAGCAAGGTTATTAAAATGTATAGAGAAAATCTTGAGGAGACACCTGGTGGTGTTTTCATAGAACAACAGTCTCTAGGACAGTAATCAACATATGCTTATGACCAGAAGGAGATGGCAATCAAACCTAATCCAGTTTTATGATTAGGTTACAGATTAACTTGACAGCAGTTATATCCACCTCTGTGTACACTTTAAATGTCTGTTGGATATGTAATATACTTTATATTTGTCCTACATAAGCTTTTGGCACACATTAAAGAATTCCAAGTTGCCCCACACAAACACAAGCAAACCCAGAATAATGAACACAATAAAATGTATGATTTTTTAGATTAATCATGGAGGATAACAGTCAGTTTATAGGTTCATAGGTAGGTACTAGGCTATCAGCCCTAGGGCCTATACAAGCCTAGCCGAAAAGGTACCCTGGCTTTCACCACCCAAGAAAATTATTTTCCTGTGCCCCTATCGAGAAGAGCCACAGAGGTGATCCCCGGAGTGAATTTCCTATTTCCCATCCAATCATCAAGAGTTTTCTTGAAGAGTGCTAATGAGGAGCTTTGTTTGATATAGATAGGTAGTTTGTTCCAGAGTATGGGAAGTGTCTGGGACAGGAATCTATCCCTCCAGCATGTTCTGTTTATTGTGGTGACAAGGTTTACGTCCCTAGTGTGTAGCACAGAGGGATTGGGATTTCTTTAAGTGGAGCATGTCCAACAGCTCTGGGTTTGACATAGCTTTGTATATTAGGCAGAGATTGCCTCTGAGTAGGCAATATGCAACAGAGTAAAGCTGGAGTTTTTTGAGATGGTCTGTGTAGGGCATCTGTTTGAGGCCAGTAATCCTCTTTAGGGGTATTTCTGCAACCTTTACAGTTGTTGTAGATGTCTTGTGAGGTACATGCCAAAAGAGGCATTGTACTCTATAATGGGTCTAATGAGTGACGAGTAGAGGGGAACAAATGACCTCTTTTTTCCTGGACGAAAAACCTTTTGTGATGAGGTGTGCCACATAGAAGGATTTCCTACCTACTGTGGCGATGTGATTATCAAAGGAGAGATACTGTCCACCTCTGTCCCAAGGTCTCTTATCACACTTTCGGAAAATAGACTACCACCTATGTGGCAGCTCATGGGTACAGAGTTTTTACCAAAGGGGATGACAATGCACTTTTTGGCACTGAGTTTGAGGCCATGGCTTTGACACCAGGTTTCTGTCTCAGTGAGGCCCTTTTGTAGGATGTCCACATCTTTAGGAGTTTTAATTATGGATCCCAGTTTGCAGTCATCTGTGAACTTCATTAGCCAAAGACCCTCTGTGTTAGCCTGTACTTCAGAAAAGTAGATACCAAACAGGAGAGGACCCAGGACTGAACCCTGTGGTATTCCACTTGTCACTGGTCTAAAGTCGGATTTGGAGTCTGCTACTTTCACAGTGTTGACAACCCATCTTGTGACATAGGGATTTATACCTAGTTTAGTGAGTTTATCTATAATTCCAGAGTGGAGGGTGGTGTCAAAAGCCTTGGCAAGATCTAGATAGGCTGTGTGAACCACCTTACCCTCGTCTACGGCTTTGGTGACTGCTTCAGAAAAGTCATTCAGGTTTGGGAGACATAATCTGCAATTTACAAACCCGAACTGGGTGGGGTCCAGAGTTTGGAGATTACCAATGTCTTTGTTTATAAGTTCCATGATGATATGTTCCATGACCTTGCAGACCAGGCTCATTAGGTTAATGGGGCAGTAGTTCCCGGGGTCTGTGGTGGCTCTCCCTTTGTGGAGTGGGATAACCGTCACTGTGCACCATTTAGTGGGCACAAAGCCTGAGGTGAGTCTATGATTGAACATGGTGCTTAGGTGGGGTGCCAGTTCATTCTGTAGTTTATGTAGAATGCAGCCTGGGATGTTGTCACGTCCCATGGAGGCTGTGTTCTTGGCTTTGGAGAGTGTGTTTTTTACCTGTGCAGCCATGATTATAATGTCAGACATTAGAGATTCATACTTTTTGATGTTCATAAAATAAATGTTGCAAAACCTGTTGCTTTATTAACTTTTTAAAGTAAATTGGAGTAATATTTAAAATTCGCCTATGTTTTTGGGCCTTTGGTGCACCTATTGCCACCTAATTTTTGGCTTTGTACTAAACCAACTTCAAGAAGCAAATAACATATTACCAAAAATATATGATTATTGGCATCTTTATAAAAATTATAGCATGCTAATACTTATCTCACCACTTCTGTATTAACATTGCACCATTTGTCTAAACTGTTCAGAATTTTATAGAATGCCCATGATTTTGTCTCATATTTTTGGCCATTTACTCTTAAAAATGTTGATTTCCTGGTAAATTAATTTACAGTAAGTCAGTAAATATAGACATTAGAGATTCATTCTTCTTATTGTGCAAAATGTGCTTATTGATGGAAAGTCTCCTCCTCCTGACTATAACAAAGAGGTTTTTGAGTATGCTTTGCACTTGAATGTTGTGAGTCTCTGCTCTGTGATCTTACAATGTTCAAGTTCAACATGACTGGTCAGATCAGTTGGAGCACCTCCATCCTGGAGTGCATACTGTGGATGCATTTTCTTTTAGTGGTGGAACTTTATTTATCTATTTTTAAAGCCAAGAAACACCATATTTCATTGTTCTAAAAATAAATAAATATATAATTATGGAAAGAGCACCCCTAGAAGCATGGCACCCTAGACCACTGCATAGTTGACCTGTATGTAAGGCTGGCACTGCAGAAACAGTCTGTTTGTGAATGGTGTACAAATGTACATAGTACGCATGGATGTACTATACCTTCTGGTACTCCAGACCAAGATGAGGGGGGAAGTGCTATAAAACATGGCTGTGTTATGCAGCACACCCAGAAACTGCAATAATACACCTTAGTAAGTGTTACTACATAGCTGTCATGTATGTAGGGCCGGTTTACCATAGAATTATTTACCAAGGTCCTACACAATTCATTGACATTGGTATACAATGAAGTAAGACCCTCATATGTAGTTTTATTTCATTGTGTAACCGTAGTACTCTTTACATATTATTGTTGTATTGTGTTGTGCTATTCTCAGCTGTCATACCTAACTGTGATTGAAAACAAACAACACCAAAAAAAAAAACTGCAGTCATTAGACATAACAGTAGAGATAGGGTTGCTACTGTATTATGATAATGAGGGGATCATCTGGTGGGACTTGAGAGCTTGGTTTGTGATTTTGTGGGGGCAGGAAAATGTTTGACTAATTTAGTGCTCATCTATTACTCAGCTCAAGTAGCTGAACACATCAGCAGGGAAAGGAGATCTTTGGAGTTACCATCTGCAGATCAACACTTCTAGTCCTGTATATTTCCCTACATGCACCATCCTACATGTAGACATCATTTACATGTTTTCATTGTGTACAATGTTTATGAATAGCTTCCATATTGTTTTCATCTTGTAAATGGGGAGGGGGAACCTATGTCTTCAAACATGTTAATATGTACAAGTTTACATGGGATAAACCTAAAGGCAGCATGTTTAAAACAGGGTTTCTTCCTTTGTTTCGGATTTTTTGACCTTTTTAAAATTCCACAAATCCAAAACTAAATATTTAAAGCACATGATGGCATGCTGGCAGCATGTATGTTAAAGACAAGAGGACATTGGTTCTAGAGCAGCTGAAATACTGTACTTGTCCTTCTGCAGGAGAATAACTTAAGCATCTGGAAACAGAATCAAACTGGGCAGGTGAAAGCTGGTGCAATAATAAATTCAAAAGCAACAAGTAAAATAAAGAATAAGCTAACAGCAGTATATAAAATGCTTGTTTAAATACATGAAAGTAAAAACAGTAAAATATATAACAGATAAGTGCTTTCACAACAAAGGTGCTTCATCAGCATCTCTCACAAATATATGTGAGAGATGCAACTATACAGCCAAACTGGAGGCCAAGCTCTCTGAACCCAATGCTGGAACAGTCAGTCAGGAGGAGAAGGGAAACACTTGTACCACACTACCAGTCATATCTGCATCAGCAAACAACACACTTAAATATACAAAAACATACTCCGAGGCTCTAAATAAAAATCTGCCTAAGCAGCAGAGACCTCCAAAGCAGACATCCAAGCAACCTCCACCCTCTAACAACAACCATGTATCACATACTTCACAAAATCAGTGTGTCACGCAACCACAGCACTTAAGGCTAAATAACACACTAGTAATAGTTGACTCCATTGTCAGGCACACTGACGTTCCACTCACTAGACTGAACAAGGAGAAGGTTACTGTAAGCTGCCAGTCAGATGCCAGGATCCGCCACATAACCCAAGCACTTAGGTCACTACAAAACAAGTACAGTATAACTCTGTCATTGTACATGTTGGTGTGAATGACCTGAGACGTACCTCCCTGGACTACATGAAAAGAGACATAGAGGAGCTCTCTGATCATGTAGCCCAGGCCGGTATGACCCTGACCCTGAGTAGCATCTTGCCCTCACCAAGAATGATGCCACAGTATAAAGAAAAAATGATCAGTTTTAACAATTGGCTAAGCTATTGGTGTTGTTCAAAGGGGATCCAGTGTCTGTCAGCCTGTGATGACATCTTCGACAAGCCACGCTGCTTCACCAAAGATGGCTTGCACCTGTCACCCTTAGGCTTTCGAATACTGGCCAAGGCTCTTGCCTCCCCCATAGTGCCTTTTTTAGGCAAAGCTCAAAAGACAAACCCAACTCCATAAACAACACAAGTAACCAAAAACTAAGGGTAATGCTACTCCATGCCAGAAGTCTAAACCTCAAAATGCACACACTCGAGGCACTCCTCAGCATGGAGAAAATTGATATCTGTGCAGTAACAGAAACCTGGTTCAAGGCTCCAGAGAGCACCCCAGCACTACCAGGCTACAACTCATACCATACCTTTCGACCCCAGAACCCAGACCAAAATACAAAAGGAGGGGGTGTATCCATTTTCATAAGGGATACCCACACCTCCAGGTTAGTAGCACAGCACGAGACCTCGAAGACCATCCATGTGCAATTAACATTGGGCAAAGCTGCTTTTCAGATCATAACTTGCTACAGATCACCCACCTTGTCTCAGGACCCCCACTCAGCATTCCTGAGAACACTGGAAAATATGAAGGTCCTACCAAACACCATGATACTGGGTGATTTCAACTATCCAAACATTGACTGGGAAAACTACTCAAGTACAAACTCCTTTGGCCAATGCTTCCTAGAGTTTATAAACTCAAACACCCTGGAACAACTGGTCACCACACCCACAAGAGGCAAGAACATATTGGACCTGATCATCACCAACATGGTGGGATCAGTGTTCCACACCAGAGGTAAACCCCTCGATGGTAAGATCAGACCATAAACTAATCACACTGGACATCCACATCCCAACCCCACCCCCAGTCAAGTTAACCACTGTGATAAACTATTCAAGAGCAAACTTCACACTTCTCAAGACCGAGGTGAAAAGTTTCAAAGCCCCCTTGCTAAAGGATAATGCTGCCCAAACCGCAGAATCCTTTACAAATGCATTCTATGAGCACCTACAGGAATGCATGGATTGAACCAAGACTCACTCCTGCAAAAAGAGAAAACCAATCTGGTGGTCCCTGGCCATAAATAAGCTATACAACAGAAGGAGGAAACTATTACATGATAGAGCAAAATCCCAAAAAGGAAAGGCATCCCTGATTAGTATTAGCAAGAAACTACAATCCCTCATAAAATCATCCAAGGCCAGTTTCAAAAGAAAAATTGCAAAAGACTCTAAAGATAATCACAAAGTCTTCTTTAGCTATGTCAAGAATCTAGTTGGCAACTCTCAGATCTGCTCTGAGCTAGTGCAAAATGGCGAAAAAATACACCGAATCAACTGACATTGCCAACATCCTGGCCGACAGGTTCAGTGCAAACTTTACCCCCCCTCACCCCCAAAAGGGCCTGTGTCCATCCCAGAAGAATATAGAGCCCCAGACATCACAGACACGCAAGTGAAAACAGCTCTCTCCAAAGCCAAAAACACAGCATCAATGGGACTGGATGGTATCCCAGGCTGTGTCTTACATGAGCTCCAAAATGAACTAAACCCTTACCTAAATTCACTGTTCAAACTCAGCCTTACCACAGGCTATGTACCCAAAGAATGGCATACAGCAACAGTTATCCCACTTCACAAAGGTGGTGCCACAACAGATCCTGGGAACTATCGCCCTATAAGCCTGACTAGCCTGGTCTGCAAAGCTATGGAGCGCATCATCATGGAACTCATAAACAAAGACATTGGGAACCTCCAGACACTGGACCCTACCCAATTCGGCTTTGTTAAAGACAGATCCTGCCTCCTAAACCTAGTTGAATTTTTTGAAACAGTTACCAAGGCCATAGATGAGGGAAAGGTAGTCCACACAGCCTACCTGGACCTCACTAAGTCCTTCGACACCATTCCCCACTCCGGCATTATAGATAAGCTCACCAGCTTAAACATTAACCCCTATGTCACGAGATGGGTTGCCAACTGGCTCATGGATATAACTCACATGGTCAGAGTTGCGGGTGCCATGTCCGGCTCTAAACCAGTTACAAGTGGCGTCCCACAGGGTTCAGTCCTGGGACCCCTCCTGTTCTGTATATACTCCAAGATACAGGCAAGCGTGGGAGGACTATGACTGACCAAGTTTGCTGATAACTGCAAACTGGGGGCCATAATCGACTCTCCGGCTGACACAGACATCCTCCAGAAGGGTCTCACGGAGACAAATACCTGGTGTCAAAACCATAGCCTCAAGCTAAATGCCAAAAAGTGCATAGTCATCCCCTTTGGGAAAAACAAAGTGCCCGTGAATTATCACATAGGTGGTAATCCACTAAGTATGGAAGATGTAATTAGGGATCTGGGGACCCAGGTAGATAGCAACCTCTCCTTTGATAATCACATTGCCAAAGTGGTTAGAAAATCCTTCTATGTAGCCCACCTAATCATGAAAGGGTTCACATATAGATCAAGAGAGGTCATTGTGCCCCTCTACTCATCACTCATTAGGCCCATAATAGAGTACAATGCCCCATTTGGAATGTACCTTACTCGACACCTGCAATAGCTGGAAAGACCACAGAAGTACCTTACCAAGAGGATTGTGGGCCTCAAACAGATGTCCTTTGCAGCTCGACTAAAGAAACTCCAGCTCTACTCGGTTGCTTACCGCCTGCTCAGAGGTGATCTCTGCCTGATGTACAAGGCCATGTCCAACCCGGAATTAATGGACATGCTCCACCTCAAGAAAACCAAATCTTTTAGAGCCAGACGCTCCAGTGAGTTAAACCTCAACACAACAATAAACAGGACATGCTGGGGGGATAGATTCCTGTCCCAGAGACTTCCTTCGCTCTGGAATATAATCCCAATTTATGTTAGGCAGAGCCCCTCACTGACTGTCTTCAAGAGAAATCTTGACGAGTGGTTGGGAAATCGTAAATTTACCTCTGGGATCACTTCAATGGCCCTACTAGACAGAGGCACAGGAAACTAATTTAAAAGGGAGGCGAAAGCCAGCACATTCTGGCTAGGCTTATAAATGCCCTTGGGCAGATAGCCTAGTACCTACCTATGAACCAACTGTCAAACAGTGCTAAGATGCAGTTAAGAAAATTCAAAATTACCTGGCCAAGTCACATGATCTCAGCAAGGGTTTTAAAGGTTTATACTCATTTAATACTTTCCCTTTATCAGATTGTAAAATTAACATACATTTATCTTCCAAGCATTCTGTTTTTATCTCAATATCACATCCTTTAGCTTCGACATTCAATAATTCCAAAACTAAAAATGTAAACAAGTGTTCAGTACTAGTGTTATAAACATGCTTATACAAAGCATTCCTACTATCACATTTGCTTATTTCATACAAATGTTCCCTGATACGATTATTCAGCATTCGATTCATCTTCCCAACATAGTAGCATTCACACTGATCACAAACAGCCAAGTAGACCAGGTTGCTATTAGTACAGTCAGCATAAAAACTGAATTTAAAGGTATGCCCAGTAACAGGATGTACAAAGGTATCTTCAGTTTTAACATATTTACACATGGTACATAAGCTGCATGGATGTGTCTCTTTCCTAGCAGAAATATGGGGTCTATTGCTAATCAGAGATTTACAGCAAAGCAGTTTCTTAATAGAACTATTATTTTTATAGCAAAAGCGTGGAGATTCACCAAGGAAGTCCCTGCATCTGGCATCAGTAGTCAAATATGTCAGTGCTTCCTAATGATATCACAGATGGTTTGAAAGGCATTTGAATAAGTGACGCACATTCTAAAATAATTTCTATTATTCTTCTGTTTTACCACAGTGTCAACTCAAAAGTTAGAAAAATAAGGTCTAGCCAAATCATTTATTTACATGTGATAGAACCTCATGACGTGCCATCCCTATTTCATGTTCAGCGGAACCCTAGAGCAAAAGTCCTCACTCAGGCTATCAAAGGAGGAAAGCATATTCTCATCATTTCTTTTCAGTCTTACATATCTATAGAATTGCCCTTTCAGCACATTACGCTTCACATACTTAGGATGCATGGTCTGCTCACTTTCTTACATGATTTACTATAAAGTTGAGAGTCAAAACCATCTGGGGTACTCAAGACACAAGCATCAAGAAAATCTGTCAAGGTTTGGGAATTCTTAAATGTGAAATTTAAAAAAATCAGTAGTTTGATATAAATAGTCCACACATTCATTCAGGGTCTCTAGTGATCCAGGCCACATAATCCACAAAACATACATAATGTGAGGATGTATTGCAAAAAGAAATTACTTCTGTCTAGAACATGCAGAGAGTCCCAATATGCAGGCACCATGTTGGCATAACTGCTTGCATACATGGGGCCCATGGCTACCCCGACCTTCTGATGGTAATAGCTGCCATGAAATATGAAGACATTATTACTAAGTATGATGTCAGACAATGAACACATCAAGTGTATCTAGCCTGTGTAATATTCTGAATTTCTAGAAATAGCCTAACAAAGTATATTCCTACATTATTAGGAATTGCAGTACATCTCACATTATGTACGCTCTGCTAGACCCCATTTTTCTAACTTGTATTGAAACTGTGGTGAGACAGAACAATAACAGAAACAATTTTAGAATATGTGATACCTATTCAAATGACATTAAACCTATCTGTGATATCATTAGGAAGCTCTGGCATATTTTGACTACTGATGCCAGATGCAGGGACTTCCTTTGTGAAGTTCCTCATTTTTGCTATAGGAATAATAGTTTCATTAAGAAACTGCTTTGCTGCAAACCTCTAGTTAGCAAAAGACCCTGTATCTCATTTACAAAAGGAACACATCCATGCAGATTATGTAACATGTGTAAATATGTTAAAACCAAAGCTACCTTTGAACATCCTGTTACTGGGTGTACCTTTAAATTCAATTTTTATGCCGACTGTGCTAGTAGCAACCTGGTCTACTTGGCTGTTTGTGATCAGTGTGTATGCTACTATGTTGGGAAGATGAACTGAATGCTGAATAATCATATCAAGGAACATTTGTATGAAATAAGCAGATGTGATAGTAGGAATGCTTTGTATAAGCTTATTTATAACACTAGTACTGAACACTTGTTTACATTTTTAGTTTTGGAATTGTTGAAAGTAGGGGATAGAGGAGGTGATATTAAGATAAAAAAAACAGAATGCTTGGAAGTTAAATGGATGTTAATTTTACACTATGATAAAAGGAAAGGATTAAATAAATATATACCTTTAAAACCCTTGTTGAGATCATGTGACTTGACCGGGTAATTTCGAAAAACTTATTGAAAATGGCACCACCTACTCTGACCCACTAGACATTGCCAAACAAATTTAGTGCATACTTTACCCCACAGATGAAAATCAAAAGTCCACTTTTTCCTTGAACTCTCAGTTCTCCATCATTACTAAAGAAAATGTAGTGAAGGTGCTATCCAAAATCAGAAATACTTCCTGCATGTGACCTGATAATATACCTTGCTGTTTAATAAATGGCACTAAACAAGCCCTGGCAGATAAACTCCTAAAACTATTTAACCTGAGTCTAACCACAGGCTTTATCCCAAATGTTTGTCACACAGCAGTAGGGATGCCAGTCCATAAGGGTATACCCATAATTGATGTTGGGAATTATAGGCCCTTCAGGCTGACAAAGCTCATTTGCAAAGCCGTGTAACATATAACTGACATAATAAACTATGATATTAAAAATTTCATCAGGCTAGACCTGCAGCATTTTGGCTTTATCAAGGGCAGATCATGTGCAGGAATCTGGTTAACATCTGTAAATAGGGTAACACAGGCTGTCCACATGGCATACCTTGACTTGGCCAAGGCATTTGACACCATCCCCCATGCTAACATGGTTATTAAGCTGAATGCAATATGATAAGACAGATAGCCAATTGACTAACACGCAGAGCCCACATGGTACAATCAGCAGGTGTCTCATAACAGAGTATGAAAGGGGACCAGGGGTGTCTCAAAGGACTCAGTGCTTGAACCTCTTTTGCTTACCATTTACTTTTCTGATATCCAGACGGTGACCTAGGCCATGAACCAAAATCTCTGGCTACATGAGGTTTGCAGACAACTGCAAACCAGGAGTCATTGAAAAGTCCCTTTCTAATGCCCAGTTCCTGTTGTACTACAAATTGGCTCAAATTAAATGATAGAAAGTGCCATGTTGTCACTCACGGTGGACAACCCTTTCCCCAGCATATACAAAAACTCCATTCAAAAATGAGAATGTTGTTAGAGGCCTTGTAACTTGAATCAATAATTCCCCCTTTATAAAGGTAATAAACTTTTATATAGTGTAATTTTTACAATATTTGGCAGTTACAAGCAGTGTGGTGTATCCGTAGAACAGACACTTGTTTTAGTACTTTAATTCAATGTTCTGCAGTAAGAGTAAATGTTATGAGTCTGTTATTTTGTTATTGTACCATTTTATACATTTGCAAACTAATTAGTTCTTTGTTTAATAGATCATTTCAGTTAATATTTTTCACTTGGTTATATGATTGCTCACTGAGTTCAGTTTCTTCCTCCAAGGCCCAAGACGGAGTATTGACTTCCATTTACTGTGTCTAGTAAACATATTTTCCTTATGCCTGTGGCTACTTTCACAGGGTAGATTGGTTCCCCCCAAAAAGTGTGCTGATTATTGGGCTGCTGTAAACTGCCTATACATATTTTCTTATCCTTGTGGCTTAGGTTATGACATATGATGGTCTGCAATACTCAATTAACAAACAAACAAAAAACAAAGTAGTTTTCTAATGTGTAGCTGACTCCCATGAGCAGAATGTAAGTAAAGTGAATGAAAACTGTATACACACTTCAGTGTTTTGTTTTCCTACTTTTTGACTGAAAGTACAACCCTCCAATCACTCATTGTGTGCTGGGCTCTTTAACATACCCTTCCCAAGTGGATGTGAACTGAGCAGATGGATTTGCTTCTTAGAGAAATGCGAAGATACAAAAATATGTGTTTTGCATGTCTTTGTGCTGCATTGTTATACCATGATACTGGGAAACAAGGAAACTGCAATTATTTTATTTAGTTTTCACCAATGAATTACAAAGTATTAGTACATTTCTTAGTTGTTTAGATTGCACTATTCATTTATTAATAACTTCGGTATCCTATCTTGGCTTTCCACTAATATTAGTAATGAAACGATAATACTGGGTGACATGAATATAAACTGGTCATCTATCCAGTCCCTCTTTTAACTCCCTAAATATCAACCTGTATAATTTCTCGCAACTTATCAACTCTATAACCAGACTGTCTAAAGATTACTCCAGTGGTAGTATCCTAGACTGGATCTTAGTCTCTCACCCTAATTATTTCTCTGACAGTGGCACACTCCCTGACTTGCTCGGTGATCACCTTGCCACTTTTGCTCGGCACCTTATTTCTCCCACACAGTTATCTCATAACTATATCTCTACTCGCAACCTAAAAAAATTTCAATCCCACTACCTTTTCTAACTCTCTAAAATCAATAAACTGGAGCCCTTTAAGAACTCTACCCCAAGAAAATGCTGTCACTTACTTCAACTCAACTTTTCTAAACCTTTTAGACAGCTATGCCCCCCTAAAAACCAAAAGAATAAAAAGAAAAACAGTCCCTTGGCTAACCAAAAATACACTGGCTGCCATGTGACTTAGAGATAAAGCCTGGTCACACCACCAGGAAAAATAAAACTCCCTCCACTTTCTATGAGTATAAAATCACTTTGCAATAAAGTTAAAAAGCTTGTTAAAACAGACCGTAAAACTTATTTCATCTCATTACAAAATAATCATAAAAGAAATCCACAGAAATTCTGGAATAGTATCTCCACTCTCCTTAACCCTGGCAAAAGAAAACTCGTGTCCAGATCCTGATGCTCTAGACATAAATCTAGCCACACAATTTAACTCTTTTTTCATCAACTTAATTTCCAAACTAACCTCATACTTCTCTACCAGTACTACACCTCCTACCTCCACCTCCCCTGGCCTCACTCTCACCATTACTCCCCAATACCTCCACCTCACAACCCCCCTTTCTCCATAAAACCCATACCTATATCTTCCATATAAAAACTCCTTCAAAAACTAAAACCGGGGGGGGGGGGGCATGGCCAGCATGGACACTGTGTAGCAGCATATTTCACAAGCACCACAAAGAAAATATATCTGCACTGGAATTTTGCCTCCTATTAATGAAAATTTGTTTTTTTTTCTGCATAACTTGATAGTATTTAACAAACTCTACAGGAATATCTACTTAAAAATCGAAAGTGAACATATTTTCCACTCAAAATACCACAATAAAATAAAAACAAATGAAATAAAATAAAAAAACACAAACCAGTGACCACCAACATTCTTTTATTACTCCTGACGTCTCTGCTACAAGCCTTCAAGGAAGATAAAAACATGAGGAATCTCCCATGTATATATATTGCAACTCATTAATCAATAAAACAATTAATACAACAAAGCATATTAAGACCCTTTAAAGCAGCAAAATAAAATTTCAGAGCAAAATTTTTCAATTAAACTCTTGAATTCATGCCTTTAGGGCTTAAGAGTGTCAAACTTAAGAATATAAAGAGCTTCTTTATGAAGTAACTTGTTTTTCATACAAGAATCCAAGGGAACCTTATCAATTCTTTTTAAAACTGTGCCCTGCAAACCTATTGCAGAACTTTGATGTTCATTCTGAAAATGCACCTCTACTGAACTAGATTCTTTAACATTAATTATGTCTCTAATATGTTCCAACAGTCTTACTTTGAAAGCTGTCTTTGTCCAATATAAAACTTGCCACAAGGGCAGAACAAGGCATAAATGATGCCTTCCGTACTGCATTTAAAACTACCTTTAACATTAAATTTCCTTCCATTAATATATTCAAAACTATCTGTAACATATTTACAAGCTTTGCACTTTCCACACACCTGAGTACCTACACAGGGAATAATAAAATCTAAATTGACTGGGGGCATGATGAATTTGCCTTTGACAAGCATATTTTTCAAACTTCTCCCACCCTGTAAGACACTTTTAGTTGCTTGCGGAGCCATGGATACATTTCTCTTTTAGATTGCAAATAATTCCAGTAATATTTTACTAAATTAATCACAATATCACTAAAACAAATATACATAGTTGTAACATATATATATATATATATATATATCTATTTCAGAATTTACTAAATTATATTCATGTTTATATGACTTAACTGAATTCCCACTGCACTTACTATTGGCTTTAGACACTGCCTTATAGATGGTCTGTTTACTATATCCTCTAAACTGAAACATATTACTAGTTTTAATAATTTCCTCCTTTAATTCAGATTCAATATTACATAATCTATGTATCTGTATTAGCTCACCATAAGGTAAAGCATCTATTGTGTGTGGTGGATGACAACTTGTAGCTTTTAAATAATAAATATTCCCCTCAAATTTTCTGTGTACTTGAGTATGTAATCCAACAGGACTAGAAATATCCAAATCCACATCTAAAAAAGAAACCATTTTACCCTTCTGTATCCTGTCAAATTTCAACTCAAATCTATTTATCTGTAGGCTGTCAGTAAAATTATCCACTTCATCCTCTCCCCCCTCACATAAAAAAATGAGGTCATCAATGAATCCAGCATAATATTTGACAAATTTACTATAAAGCATAGCTTTGTATATATATTCATACTCAAATAAACCCATGCTTAAATTCACATAAGAGGGGGCAAAGGCTGTCCCCATAGCTGTACCTCGTTGTGGTTGAAATATCTCACCATTAAATTCAAAAATAATTATTGGACAAATAAAAATATAACAATTCCAAAATAAATTCAGTAGCGGGGCATTCTCACAGAAAAAAATCTAACAGCCTCCATACCAAATGCATGTGAAATATTGGTATAGAGGCTGCTAACATCCAGTGTAATCCAATACATGTTTTCTTTCAATGACACCTTCTTAACCCTATCCAAAAAATCAAACACATCTTTTACATAAGCAGGCAATGCCAAAACTTTAGGCAACAGTAAATGATGCAACAAACAACCCATATTATATAAAAAATACTGTTTCCCTGAAACAATCGGGTGTCCAGGGGGATGTTTTAAATTTTTATGTATTTTAGGTAAACAGTAGAAACATGCTGATCTATATTAAATTTCTTCTTAGAATTCTCCCTGGAAATATACCCTAATCTAATACCCTTGTCAGCTAATTGCAAATACTGTTGTTGAGACAAAAAATTCATGGAAATATGCACTTTTTTATATACATCAACATCATTCAAATGTGTATAACACATCTCTAAATAACTCTGTACATCCATAATAACCAACTTGTTGCTTTGTCAGCAGGTTTAAAGATCAATTTACGGTTTCCCCTTAGATTTTGTAATGAAGTCCATTCTGCCTTAGTAAGATTATATCCAATGTTATTCATATCTTTAAAAACATTTTCAATTTCCAATGCAACAGAAAAATTCAGCATTTGATAAAACGATATAATAATTTCATTATTTATAAGTGGTGTAAATTTATAATTAGAATTTATCTTGCTAGTGTCAAACAAATAATATGCATTCACTAATTCATCCGAAACATGAATAAAAACTTTCATTTTCTGACACAGAATCAATTTCCTCATTCATTTCTTCATCCATTAAAAAATTCATTTTTATTGTGAAAAAAACATTTTAGTTGCAGCTTTCTTATAAATTTATAAATATCACATTTGATAGCATGTACATTTGTAATAACAGTAGGTATAAACTTCATCAGACTAACTTTATGTCATCTGGAAGAATTTCATCATGAGCTTCACTAAGACAAGTAGTCAGGATTCCATTTAAAAAAAAGAACTGCAGACTCTAATAACTAATTTTCAAGACCTCACCACAAAGATTTACAAGACTGACTTTAAAATTGATAATTTTAAAGAAAAAGCTACTAAGCAGATAGAGCTGCTTCATGAAGATTTAAAACAGCAAAAAATCCAAATAACAAGTATTGCAGAATCTCTAACAGACTTTGATGGCAGATTACTAGAAAATGAAAATAACGTAGAATTTTTACTTAAGCAAAACACCTCATTACAACATAAACTGGATGATTTAGAGAACAGATCACGTCGGAATAATATTAGGACCTTTGGACTTTAGGAAAACATAGAGGGAAATAACATGTCAAGCTTTCTCAACACTTGGTTACCAAAATTTCTGGATTTACCTGAGGCTATGTCATTTGGAATAGAGAGAGCCCACCGGTCACTTACATCAGTAAGCAGCAGTAATAAGAAACAACCAAAATCAGTCCTAGTAAAATTTTTCTCTTCATCTGATAAAGACCTAATTTTAAAAACTGCCTGGTCGAAATCTCCTTTAAAATATAATGACTCTATCATTCATTTTGACAATGACTACTCAACAATGGTAATTGCCAAGAGAATTTTTTTTACCTTTGATTAAAGAACTGAAAAAGGTTCAGAGTAAGACTCATCTCTTGTTTCCTGCAAGGTTGAAAATTATTCTCCTTGAGGTTCCTTCGATGTTTGAGGATCTTGACTCTGCTCTGGCTTTTGTTAAAAAACACAAATTGCTAGAAAAAATTTGAAGAAATGGATTGGGCTAACCCCGCTCTTAAAAGAATGGCTTCTAATTCTACATGTAAATCTACCAAGAAACAAAAGAGACTAAAAAACAAATGAAATATAACACAGTTTACTCATATACTATGTTAACATTACGGACTTTATTTTATTAACAATTTTGTTATGTTATACTTTCAAGGTAAGACCTTCTCTTCTCCTTTTTGATGTTTATCTATAATACTTTATTTATACCTTAATTCAGTCTGTCATAATTTACTGTTTTTCTTTTCGTTACAGTTACACATAATCTCTTATTTTTTATTTCAAATATTTAAACCTAACTTATAATAATCATATTAATAGCACTTGCTTCATAACATAATGGTTTTACTTATTTTTCTTACCATACTTTATATCACCACAAAGTTAATATTTAAATATCTCTATACATTCAATAACATTTTATTTATGATATAAGAATATGTTGGGATTCTTTAAGGGGAGGTCTAAAGTAAGAAAAATGGTTTTCTTTTCCTTTCTCTTTCTTCTGTACAGATTTCACATTTCACTTTTCCCTCTTTGAATCTCATGGTATATTCATAAGATAGAAAATAACATATCTTATAACAGTTTTCCTCCTCTTTCTTGCATGTACTTTGATGGGTAACATTAATCACAAGATGTGTTTTATTATTCCTGTTGAATGAAATTACAAAATGTAAACACTGCATGGTATATATGTAACACATTTGTTCAGGTAATGTAAATGGTGCGGGGTATGTGTGCTGCACATCTGTTCAGGTGGTGTATATAAATGTATTCGTTTGTTTAGACTTATCTTTTTTGTTTTTTCTTTCTTCTCTCTCATTTTAATTTATAACAAGGCATATGGGAATCTATACTGATTAAAAAGTGATGTCTGATGTGCATATGTGCTGTAACTAAGATTTTTTTGTAGTATTCATTATGTATATGTTCTGTAGCTGCAAAGGCATTTCTTCTGTGAATGTTTGACAGTTTTGGGACCTACAGAGTTCATGGAGATGCGAGTACTCTTGTGAAGTGTGTATTTCTACTGTATTTTGGATTTCCCGCCGATCTATCATTAGAGACAATTTTCTGCACTTTGCTTATCTCGTGCTGCAATTTCATGATTTGATCTCTCTCTCTCTGAACCTGTCAGTTAGTCTTAGAACCATTTCTTCTCTTTTCTTCACTTTCTTGGCAATGCAAAGCCGCTTGATGACATCACTGGCAAGAGACGATTGTTTCCAGAAAGTGTAGACCACATCTACAGCCGAGAAATGGTTTGGTTATTGTTTTTCTTCTGTAAATCACATTTTAAGCTACAGAACAATGAAATATATGGTAGAGTACAGGATTATTGGAATATTTTAGGCCTTTTCTTATATCTTTGGCTTCCAGAGGCTATAAAAGTACAGAATCAACATGAAAAACACGAAAGGGAAAGAGAGGTGAGGGGAAGGGGAAGAAAGAAGATAAAGAATAGTGGAAGCCTTTACTTGTAAACATGTATGTATTTTATTTATTTATTCTGTATATGTATACATTCATTGTGGTCTACCTCTTTCCTTTTCTTTCTTCTTTTCTTCTTCCAGTTATTTTGATAATATCTCATATTATGATAAATGTTGCCTTTTTTAAAGTTAGCTCCTACTTAACATACTGCAGTTTTTTGTTTAAATTTCACAAGAGAGGATGTTTCTATCACCATATTCTGTTTATTTGTGTAGTAAAGAGCTGAATACCATAATTGTCCTATCTAATTGGCTTCTGCACAAAAAATGTCTACACTTTGACAGTGAATGTTTCTGGGCATAGTTATTAACTGTATTTGATATGTTTCATTTACTACTGATGCATTGAATAGTTCTCAAGGGTATCACTAATAGCAACGTCTGTGTCATTAAGGATGCCATTTTGAGTATAATTGACTGGAAAGGTTTATACATGTATAATAGTTTTTTTTTCCTTATCTTGTATAACTTATAAATATAAGGGAAGAGACACAGTATGATTTATGGATATATTATTGCAGATTATAATGATTATACAAACATGTTATTACTTAAGTAGCACAATCTTGATTTTGATATTGTACATAATAGCTAAGTAGAAGTGCTATATATATAAATAATTCCTTCTATTTATATCAGTTGTAAGGTTGTTGGTTAATCTAGTTAGTTCTTTAATATTTCTTTAGATATTTTGACTCATCGCTGAATATAAGAATAATATACTGTATTTTATTTGGTCACACGCATTTATCTATAGGGTATTACTTATATGAACATATATTCATTCCAGATGAATTATTCTAAAGCTGATTTTTTTTTTTGTTTTGTAAGAAACTTTATTCTAGTTTTGTTTCCAATATAAATTACATAATCTATATTATTAGTGGGGTTTGCGTTCTGTTGCTATTGTTTAGGGTTTTGATCTCAGTGACTAATGTCTTTGGGATTAGGAGTTTATAACTCTAGACAGAGAGCTATGTTTTGTTTTTTTAACCTCAAATATGTAATCATTTTCTTAAAAGAAAGTTTTTTGACATCCAGTGTAGCTTATTCAAAAAAAGTGCAGAATACAAAACTCAAGGAATACATGTTTTTCTTAATGATTTTATATTCACTATATTCATTTTGAACAAATTGATATTTGGAGATTCTCTTATTTCATGCAGGATATTGATATGTTACTACTACATCACATACAATTATATAACATGACCATGTTGAAAGGCATGTCACTTAACATAAATGGTCTGAACAACCACTATAAAAGAAGTAATCTGTTTAAATATCTAGCCTTTCATAAAGCTAATATAATATTTTTACAAGAAATGCATTTAATGAAAGATACTATTAAATTCTTAGATACACATAAATATACAATTATTGTAAGCTCAGAGTATACAAAAAAGAAAAGAGGTGTAGCAATATTGTGGAATAATGCATCTTCTCTACCCAAAATAATTAAAACATATCAAGATAATAAAGGCTTACTTTGGCTATAGTAGAAATGGGCAAGAAATTGTATACATTAGTAAACAATTATTGGATACCCGGTATTGGTACTAATACTATTAGAGACATCTTAAATCAAATAATGTCTTTAGCTGAGGGCCATATTATTATGGCAGGAAACTTCAACTGTATCCTAGACCCAAAAGATACAACCACTTCATGCAAAAGAAAAATTATACCACAAGCTAAACAACTAATAAAATTCCTAGACATCTATCTACTTAAAGATATATATAATTTTGTGGACCATATTTCATTACAATACACTTTCTATTCTAATAGACACAAAACATTTTCTAGAATTGATAGAATATTACTTTCTACACAGATAATTAATAATCTGGTTAACAGTAAAATCATATTGTGCCTAATTTCTGATCATAATACTATTTTATTTGAACTTAATATTAGTAATACCCCTAATTTTAAAATTAAAAGAATCCCGGCATATCTTACACAGCTTAATGATTTTCAATCATTTTTAAAAGAAGAGACGCAAAACTTTATAAATATAAATTCAACTTCTGACACTCAAGATATATTTATTTGGGATGCTTTAAAAGCATACTTGTATGGACGAATTAACAAATGGTATTACAACAAAATGAAAGTTTGGGATAAAGACGTAAGAACAATACAGGATAATCTGGACTTATTACACATCAAAAATAAAGATAATCTTTCCTCTAAAAATATAAGAGATGAGATATACAAATTAAATGAAAAGCATAGATCTATTTTTCATCACAAGACGATGATAACTTTAGAAAAATATAAATTTCTTGCCTATTCAGTAAATACAAAACATTTATCAAACCTTAAGAGTAAGACCAAAAGATTAAATAAATATAATTATATTAAAGAAATACACACTACGAGAAAGAAAAGAAAGGTACAGTATTCAAGATATATTAGAAGAGTTTATATGTCATTTTCATGAAATCAATCTATACAACAGAGTCAGAAGACAATATAAGAAATGTTATTAATAAAAACATATATAATAAACTGAACAAATAAATAGAAGTTATTGATAAGCAAATTACTTTATCAGACATACAAAATCAAATCAATAAGCTTAAACCTAATAAAGCACCAGGAAATGATGGAATTATTCCAGAAATATATAAAATTATGCCCAAAATGGCTATTACTTTACTGCACAGTGTATATAATGTTGCCCAAAATAATAATAATATACCCCATCATGGAAATACACATTCATATCCCCTATACTAAAATCAAATAAAGACCCAAAATACTGTTCCTCTTACAGACCAGTACCCTTACTGAATATTGATTATAAGATGTTTATGAACATATTCTCAGAAAGATTAAAAAGGTTCTTTCCACAATTAATAGATGAAGACTAGAAAGGATTTGTGTCTAATAGAAGGTACCTTTGATAATATAAAATGAACCCTAGCCATTATTGACTTCTCTCAAAGAAAAAAGAGGAACTTAACATTAGTTAGTCTTGACATAAATGCCACTTTTGATTCAATTAATTAGAATTATTTGTTTATTCTTCTGGAGTGCCTACATTTCTCTCATAACTTTATTAACCTTCTAAAATATTTATATGAAGAAACTTTTGCATATATCAAAATAGGGTCATATATTTCAAATAAAATCCCTATCATAAAAGGTACCAAACAAGGATGCCCTCTCTCACCTTTACTGTTTACTCTGATTATGGAACATTGGGCAAATGAAATAAGGACTAATAAAATATAGAGGGCTTGGAGATAGATAAAGACATAATAGCTAAGATTCAATTGTTTGCAGACAATATACTTATTACCACAAGAGGAAATAACTCCTCATTTCTGTCACTTTTTGAATTGATCAAAACTTTTCAAATTATGTCTGGTTTATCATTTAATGACAGTAAAACCAAAATCTTACCAATATACCCTAATAAAAAAAAAAAAAATAAGGATTATACTCATCATATCCCTAATACAGATCATATTACTTTTCTTGGAATTATTCTTGCCAAATATATAAAATCAATAATACAATTGAATTATAACAAATGCTTGCAAAATATTCAAGATTTATTTTCGAATTGGAATACAATACTATTCACTACTGAAGAAAGAGTAACTATTATAAAAATAATAATTTTACCCAAAATTTTATACATTATAGAATCTATTCAAATTCTTCCTTCAAAAAAGTTTATTAATACATTAAACACTCTGATTTTAAGATTCTTTTGGTCCCAATAAAACAAGAATCGCAATTATTCAACACATTAATAGTTGCAATAATGGCGGGATAGCATTTCCAGATCTAAATCTTTACTCAATCTCCTCTATAATTAGAACAATTTCACAGCTTTTAGATATTACTTATTCAGCTAAATGGAAATCTTTCTGGGAATTATCAGCTATGCAGCTTATAATGAGACCTTCAACATATCAATTAGAAATTATAAGTACTCCTATTATATGGATTTTAAAAGATTATTTTGTCACTCGTTAATCCTAATCATACTGCCAGTTACATACATACTATTAAAATTAACTGTAGGAATTTTATATATAAACATATTAAATACAAATATTGTTTTTTTCTTATTATTCCCCATAGCATTCACACAAGAGACTTTTTAACCTCAGATTTTAATAAGATTACCTTATTTAAAAATAATGAACTCAAATTTTGGTTCCAATTAACATCTGAATACAAGACCAAACCAGTCGATCATATTATACAGGAATATGGACTTGATAAATCCATATGGTTAGATATACAAATACTCATAGTATATCTTGACAATAAATTAGAATTAATTTCATCAACTAATAAACATGACACTAAGATATTATTACAATTTATTCAATCAATTCTATTACATAAACATACTTATTCAGGTAATCTCGCCTTTATTTACAGAGAGAAGAAACATTTTGCTGTGCACATAACTACTGGAACTACTATAGCTCAATTAACAATAATCTTCCATGTAAGCAAGACAAGGTTAATCTATTGCAATCAGCAGGGAAAACATATTTTTTCTTGGAAATGGAAAATATATACTTGGAGATTTATGAACAGATATTTTTACACATTACAATTAATGGATAAAATCAACAAAAAAATAAAACATTTGTAATAGATGTAACTCCAGTGTAGATATTAACTGGGCTTATATGTTTTTTGATTGTCCTACTTTAAACACATTTTGGAATAATATAAATGAATTTTTGCAAGCACTTTTTCAGGTAATTTCATATTGAATAAATCTTTGGTTATATTTAATACACCTATTCCACAATGTGTTAGAAAAATAAAATATTCATTACTATGGATCATATTGGCAGTGGCTAGGAAGACGATAGCGAAAAACTGGTTAGTATGTCATCTACAGATAAAAAACACAATTTCTAGAACAACTAGAAAGACATATGAACATCATTTGTGGGTTAATGTGCAAAATTTGTTGGAAAAGAATGAACCTCCTTCATAAATGTAATTGATTTTCCCCTTTTCTTCTATGAAATAAGCTACAAACTGAGGATTACAGTGTATTCTAAAGTATAAATACTGGATGTCTGTGTATATATGATTTTGTTAATTTTATATCCATATTTAAATGTGATAAATGTATGTTATTATTCTTAAATTTGTAATTGATATTATCTTATACAATTCTATGTGACTGCTTATAAGTTTGTTATAATCTAAATCAATAAAATTGTTTTAAAAAAAACCATGCTCTAATGCCCCAGATAACATACCCTCACACTTTCTAACTATAGCTGCTAAAGCCGTTGTCTTAACCATCACCATACTAATCAACCATTCTATCCAAGAAGGTCATGTACCCCAACTATGGAAAAGGCTTTCTTTATACCTCTACACAAACGGGGTAAAAATAATGATGTTACAAACTTCCACCCTATTGCCATCCTATCCCCATCTCTAAACTCCTTGAAAAATGTTTCCATCTTCAACTACTTCCGTACCTTACAGACAATCACTTATTTACTCCAATACAGCATGGATTTAGACCTGGCCATGGTACCACCACTGCCCTTCTTTCCTTCTTAGAAATTGTTAAAGCCCGTGACTCTGGCTGCATAGTATCCGCCCTCCTACTTCACCTCTCTAAGGCCTTTGATACAATATCTCATAAGCTTTTCCAAGCTAAACTCTCTAAACTAAACCTATCCCTGTCCACCCTCAAATGGTTTGATAGTTATCTCTCAAATAGACACCAGGCAGTCAAATGGAAAACAACCACCTCCTCCTTCCTCGACACCTCCACAGGAGTCCCCAGGGTTCCATACTTGGTCACCTCCTCTTCAATATATTTATTAACAATTTCCATCGCTCAATCCCTAATGCAAAACTTATCCAATATGCTGTCGATTCAACCATTATCTGTTCTGCCACCTCCATCCCCACACTAATAAAGCTCACACAAGAAGCTTTCTCTACCATTGAACATTGGATGTTAGATAATCACCTAGCACTCAATGCCTCAAAAACCAAACTAATGTTATTTACCCCTACAAAACCAACCATCATTGACAATAATTCATTTTCCATCAAAAGCCATAACAATACATCTCTAGAATTAGTATCTGAGGCTAAATTACTAGGAGTCATCATTGATGACCAACTCAAATTCACCTCTCACCTACAAATAAATATAACAAAAAACCCACCAAAAACTTGGCATGCTCTACCGCAACAATCGCTACCTTACTCCTTCTACTAAGTTTATTCTCTCAATCACATATCTTATCGATTCTCTTCTCTATGGTGCTGTACTTTTTACAAACCTTCAATCCTCTCTTAAGGCAAAACTCTCCTCTTGATATTACAGAATCACAAAGTTTGCCACAAGCTGTCTAGCCCTTACTCATCCAAACTCATCTTCTCCCCATCCTGCTGTCCCTCCCTATCCTCTACCTTCAAAATGCACCTCCCTGAATGACTATTAAGATCTAACAATCAGAACCTAGTAGAACTGCATAAACCTACCTGTCCCTCAGGCAAAAATCTTCCGCCCTTCGCCCTGGTGCACCAAAGGAATTCCCTATTGCCATCCATCTGTACCACTACAAACCTCTCTTCCTTTAAAAACTCACTCCACTCATACCTAATTTCTCAGTGGGATTGCTCCTGCTCCCACCCATCTTAATCTTTCATCTTAGTCTTCTTCAACTCCATACATGGTTTTAGCAAGTTCCAATCCATGTGTAAATAACTACTGTTGATTTATAATTTTAATACTTTTTACCTCAGATATTATCTTTGTTAATGAGATATTTTATCTGTAATTTGTATGACCAAAACTTTCACTGTCATTTTTTCTTTGGAGATTATATGTTTAAATACAATTTTTACTAGTACTTTAGTACTTACTATGACAAAAAGAAAACTTCTATTGTAACATTGTAATTTTTGTCTGTTAATTATTGTTTGTTTTTGGAGCTTTTTTCCCCAGGACTCAATTGAAAATGGGTTCTTCTAGGCCCAATGGACTATCCTGGTTAGCCAACTGCAAATAAATAATAAATAAATATGTACTAGTTTTCCTCTGTGGTTAATATTGACTTGAATTCATTTGTTTTAATCAGCTGTTAAGTTTACTTGTTTTCTAACATGTATAACCTTAGTAATTATATACGGGATGATTTATTATGCAATAATTTTCTGTTAGAATGTTAAATGTGTGGAAGATTTTTTACTAAATACTGCTAGTGATCTTAACATTTGCTTAAACTGTCAAAAGTTAAAGGCTCTATCTGACATTCTTAAATGTAAAATGTCATTTTTAAATGAATGCAGTTGTATTGTTAGGAAAGCAGTTGAAACTATAATATTGTTTAATGACTGTTGGCAGGATGATATTAAGGCTAAAAAAAGTTATGTCACTCGCATGTAATTCCATGAAAGACACCAACAGTAATGGTATTAGTAATCCATGCTGTTCTTTATTTAGTAATGGAAAGAAAGTTGCTACTTCTGACAATGTTGAATGTGAATATTCTGATATCTGTTCTTTTAATGATTATAACAATATTACTGCTGTTTCAGAGTTTATTACTGATAGTTCATCTTAAGTTTCAGATGAAAAAATGTATGGTTCTAATAAAATACAGATAGAAAATTGTACAAAGGTTGACCATAAAACTATGACTGAAAGTTCAGTATGTACATGTAACTATAATGATATGCTGAATATTGCTATCAGTAATGTCAAACTAAAAAAAAATGGTGATATTAATAAATCAAATGAGAGAGCCTCAAGTAAAAAGGAGTGGAAACAAATAAATAAAGTTAAACATATAATTCCTCTGAAGAATGTTATGAAAGATAACTTGGGCTCAGTGTGTTGTTGTTAGTAAGAAAATTTCAGTAAAGAATAGACTTATTTAATGACAAGAGAGACATAGTGCATAATAATTCTGGGGTACAAAAAATCATGTTTGTTACTAGGTTTATACCAGTAAATAATAACTTATCTAATACCAAGGTTTGCTCATCTTCAAGTGATATTGTAGATGTCCATGAGTATGTAGTTTTGCAAAAAAATCATACTACTACTTACGCTACTGATTTACCTGTATCATCACATGTAGATTTATCATATTTTAGGAAGTCAGTGGTAATCAGGAATAATAATATCAAACACTTGGTGGGATAAGTGAGGACCTTAGGTTCTCACTATATAGGGAGAATAAAAAGGAAGATGTTTTGTTACCTGGTGATTCCCAGATTTGTTTAGAAACACAACATTCTCCTTTCCAGGATTGAAATGATTTGACATTCCTTCTCTGCTTCATAATATAATTGAATGATATGCTACAGACATTCAATACTGCATTTTGGTAGAAGTGATTTTTTGTCAACACAACTAAATGTAATGAAATAAACTGTTTTAAGTATTTTGAAAACAGTGGAGAGAGATAATATTTCAGTATCTTTTTTATGAAAAAATACCTTCCTTAAGATGGATGGATTACTGTTAAACCAAAGCTCACTTATTTAACAATTGGCTTAGACAGCTAGGCCAGATTTACAATTTCCCATTTTTGAAGCTTTGGGAAGATTTTATTTATGACAAAATAATGTTTAGTTTTGATAAACTTCACCCAAATCATTAAGGTACAGAGTTTCTGTCAGGTAGATTAATGAAACATATTTAATCTTTTTTTTTTAAGATTCCCAAATGTGTCATACAAGGAATAAAAATATCTAATAACATTTTGAGATGATTACATGTATAAATTTGCAGTTGTAGGACTGCATAAACATCTGCTGACTTCACAAGTCCCAAATGTAGTGAAAGTTTTAAAACCTGAGGAGAACAAGTCTAAGATGACTTCCCTGCTTAGTTTAGCAGAAACATATTGGTGTCAAACAGGAATAGAAATCAAACCAGTAGACAAAAATCAGGCAGCAACTGAATGTGCAAAAAAAACAAAAGAAGGAATATAAGGTAAAGGATCAGATAAGATGGCAAGAAAAGTGAAAAATGCATAAATATAGTTGCAAGTATAGAAAACTGTTGGAACAACCTCATGTTGATCAGGATTGAATGCAGGAATGGTCAAGAAGAGGTGAATTTAAACCAAAAGACAAAATGTTAATATTGGTAGCCCAATATAGTGGACAATGTACATGCTGGTTTACAAAGTCTATTGAAGATGAGGGAGAAACAGAAAAATGTAGGTTTTGTAAAACAGAATTGGTAACAGTCGCACATCTTGTTGCTGGTTGCTATTCTTAGACCTGTCAAAAGCCTTTAAATGGTATCCCACTGCATACTCTTAGCCAAACTTGCCAGCCTACATCTATCTCCCACCACTTTCAAATAGTTCTCCAGGTATCTAGCAAACAGACAACAATCAGTCAGATGGCTGTCTTCCTGCTCTACTTTTCTACTTATTCATACAGGTGTTCATCATACAGGTGTTCCCCAGGGCTCGATTCTGGGACCCCTTCTTTTTAATATCTTCACCAATGACCTCTATAACTCAACCTCCCATTCCACACTTATACAATATGCTGATGATACCACACTTATCACTACCTCTGACACACTGTCACAACTTCAGTCACTTTCCTTTCTGTAGAAAATTGGCTAAAAATCAACTCATTTTGGATGCAGAAATGACTAAACTTCTCCTCTTTCTCCCTAAATCAAGTAACCATCTCAAACAAATCTGCACATATGCTCTTCTAACAAAACCATCATTACAATAGAGCACCACACAAAATTACTTGGAAAGACAACAGATTATCAACTAAAATTTGATCTACACATACAGCAGTACCTCAAAAAAACAAACCAAAAACTAGGCCTACTGTGCTTGAATAAGAAATTCCTAACTACTGACTCTAGACCTGCCTTAGCCCAAACCTACTTACATCCAACCTTTCTTTATGCAGTTCCAGTTCTTACAAATCTCCAGTCCTCTCTCCTTACCAAACTTGAACAGACTTGAAACAAAATAAGTAACAAATCCAATAGCAGAGAATAGGAAGAGGCAACCACCAGGTGTCAAATAATCCAGTCTTGCAAGTAAAATTAATAGTCTTTTAATACGTGCACAAGGGTAAGCGCTTTCACAAACCGCTTCATCAGACCATAAAATTTCAAGCTGCAAAAACACTTCCTTATATATTAATCACATGGTACAAGGGTAATTATTCAAGTAATAATTAAAAGTATGTATATCTTATTGTATACAACTAACTACTTTGCATAAAAATCGAGTTCATAGCTACTATGTATATATTCATATTAACAACACATATGTGTGTATAAATTCTAAAATAATCTAATATAAATGTTGCTATAAATAAGATTTTAAAAGTATCCTATAGCTGCAGCTAGTGCTATACATATAAACTGCAACATTCCTAAATGTCTACTGCTGATGTTATAACTAGGTAACACTTGATGGCAGAAATATATGCACGAATAAAAGATCGCTGTAGCATATATGAATTGATAGATACATCCTATAGCTGCAATTCATGCTAGTCTTAAAACAAAAGTTGCTAAATTTGCAACTAACCTACCTAATACCTCCCACCACTGTATTGCTCTAAAAAACCTTCACTGTATGGAACTTTCCTACCATCTGAAACTCACACAACTCGAACTAACTCACTTTCTACTTAAACCCACAGCCTGTCCCTCCCTCTCCAATATTGTGACTTAATATATCCCTAACACCCACTATGATAAATTCCTTCTACAAACATACAAGTCCAACAAACATTTGGCAACACCTTATATAAATCTTTCGTGTCTCATTTCTGGAACATTTTCCCTTTCACCTTACATAGCATCCCAAACAGAAACAGCTTCAAAAAAGAATTAAGAATTTCCCTCTGTAAGTCATGGATATGCCCCTGTCAGGACCCTACTTAACTGGATCTACCTATCTCTTCATTTCCTAAGATCTCCTTCTTGCAGTTTATGTCTTAAGCATATGACACATCATACCTAACAAAAAATATAAAGCAGGTGATGGTATATTCTCACTTATTTTTTACCTAACATGTAAGAATTTTTTCTCCTGTATTATATGTTACAAGTCTTCACTGTAAATAGCAAACCAACTTTGCTACATGTCTTATTTTACTTTCTCTTTTCTATTACTAACTGTTGTTATTACTCAGTATTGTAAAAATTGTATAATTGAAAAATTTGTACATTTTGCTAGAGCTTTTCTCCTCGGGTCCATTGAAAATGGGCCTGTGCTCAGCTGGACCAACCCGACTGATTGAGTGATTAATTAATTAATAAATAAATAAGCAAACGAAAATGCACGCGTGTGTGTGTGTGTGTGTGTGTGTGTGTGTGTGTGTGTGTGTGTGTGTGTGTGTGTGTGTGTGTGTGCGCGCTCGTGCACATGCATGTGCATCTGAGACCACATATTTTTCTGGTTAGAAAATATGCCCTTTCCCCAAGACTGTGTTATCGTGGAGTTAGTATACATAATTAGCAGGGGGTGAAGAGGGGCTTGCCTCTCTCTGCAAAAAAAAAAAATATATATTCTTTTTTTTTTTAGGTTTAAGCTTTGCATGCTCTGAGATTATTGCTCAGCACGTGTAGTAATGTATTGATGTCTGCAAAGTCGACTTTTTGTGGTCAATTTTGTAAACATCAATCTTTGGGTGTTTTGTTTAATTTTAGTACACACACACACACACACACACACACATATATATATATATATATATATATATATATATATATATATATATATTAGATATATATGGATGCCATTCATTTCATCAATGCTTTTCACATTGAATAGTGACAAAGCTGGTACAGCTAATTGATCTGTACCAGCTTTTTTGAGTGACACTGCAGTACAGTGAAGTTCAGGAAATTCTCATTTTTCCAAGTTTAGTGCTATCTCAGAGTTGATATATATAATTAGTTGGAGGTGTAGGGAGCATCATCAGTGTTTTTACTTTTGAACATTAGATGTTCGATAATTAGAGGTTTGAGTTTATGATATTTAATGAAATGTCATAGACCCATGTGTGTGGGAAGGGCTTACAGGGAAATGCTGCTTGATGGGAAATGCTTAATTGTTACAGTGTCAGTGTTTTTGTACATTATGATTGTTAGCAATTGCATAAAATTCCAATTGCACATATTGTTGACTGTATAACGGTTGAATATATGTGTGGTCTGGATATTGTGGTTGGACATTGTAGTTAGGTGTGTGTGTGTGTTTTGTGTTGCTTATTGGAGTTGGACAGTCGTCTTAGATATGGAGGCATTTGGTACTTGATGCATTTTGCCCTAATAGTGATTTTTTTTGTTAGGGAGATATCCCCCTTTTTCAAGTTGGTAGGTTTGTGTGTGTGTATGTATATATATATATATATATATATATATATATATATATATATACACATACATACATATACACACACACATACACATACATATGCACACATGCAGACACACAAACACACACACACACACACACACATATATATATATATATATATATATATATATATATATATATATATATATATATATATATATATGGGATCCAGACACATGCTCGACTAGCATATGTCCGAATCACAAAACATCAAGCACACATACACGAAAGCGCTTAACATCGACAAGTGCTTCCGTGTATGTGTGTCTGTTTCGTAGATCGGACTACAGTGCAGGTAAGGGAAAATTCCCTTTTCCCCACTGTAGTGTGATCTCATAATGAGAATAATAAAGTAGGGGGGTTGTGGGGGGGTGCAACCCCCCCCCTGCAGAAACGTAGATTTTTTTTGAACTACACATACACGGAAGCGCTTTTCATTGTTAAGCGCTTTAGTGTGTGTGTGCTCGATGTTTTGTGATTCAGACATTTGCTAGTTGAGCATATGTCCTAGACCTATATATATATATATATATATATATATATATATATATATATATATATATATATATATATATATATATATATATATGTGTGTGTGTGTGTGTATATTTTATATATATCTATATATATATATAAATATATATACACACACACACACACACACACACACACACACACACACACACACACACACACACACACACGTGTGTAGCTCTGTATCATTTGGTCAAGTGGAGTTTTGAATGAGCCAGAAATGGTTGAAAAAAACACTGAAAGCAAATTTATTTGAAAAGTAATTTAGTCAAAAAAAATAGATATGTATAGATGGTATTTCTGGTGTCCTTTTTGATTATGGGAGTTACTAGGGACATAATTTAGAAGATTTTGTGTGGATTGGCAAAGGCCAGTTTCAGGTTTTCCCCCCAGATTTATAGATGTTTGTGTACCAGAACTGATTCACTGTGTGTGGTGTTTTTGCTCTTCAACACTGGTCTGCAACTGTGGAGCTGGATTATATAATTAAGGGGGAGTGAAGGTTGGCATACCACAGTCCCTCTTTGTTCAGTTGTGTCCTGCAAAAAAATTGTAAAAATGGCAAATGTCCTGAGATTTTAGGACAAAATTATTTCCTACATTATATTTAATAGTTGAATAAAACAGTTATTCTGTATCTGAAACACCTAAATATTATAAGAAACAGAATAAGCAACTAAAATACTACAAGAATATACCCCTACAAAAAGTTTTTTGTGGTATATATGCTGTGTAGGATGTTTTCAATGAAATGGCTTTCCAGTCAGATGTACTTTCAATCATTTGTATCTACCAAATGAACAAAAGAAGAACTGTACATGACATATGACTGACTGCACCTACAAGTGTTGGGAAGCTACTAACTTAAATTTTACTTCATAGAGTAAGTTGAACCAAAATGAAAATGCTGTGCTTGGGATAAATAATGTGTAGATCTGACCTGGATGACTCTAAAAACAGAACACTCTTTTAGATCCATAACAGTGTCTTCAACAGAAGACAGCATAAATGAAACTAAATACTGATTTGTTTACAGTAAGGTCTTAAATCACTTCTTTATATTTTGCTAAGTATCGTAAAACTCACTTACATTTAAGAGTCTCCTCTCAAATTAGAAACTACCAAGATCCCTTATTGAAACTAAACAGTAAACTATGACTGGTTTAACTTTAGTCCAGTGTCTCTGATTTAGTTGCAAGTTATGAACACGAGACTGCACTAGTGGATTGGCATCAACTACATATTTTTATTATTAAGTAGCACAATTTAATGTTGCTTTTCTTTCTCGGAACCAATAATTCAAGAGGGCCTTCATGACTCTTATAATCCCCTTTTTCAGTCAGAAAGAATTACTGTGGTGAAATACCTGAAATAACATTTTTGTCATATCTTAAACTTTTATTGAGGTTAGTGTCCCAGTGTAAGTCTGCTCGGTTAGCATTATTTTGTAATTTCTGCCTCAAAGTGACCTGATAGTGGTTGACATACTGATGTAGTTTTAAAAATTATATTTTTGCCCTTCCTTTTATTTCTTGTTGCTCTGTTTACTCAGTCATAAAGATCTTTGATGCTCAGTCATCTGTGAAAACAGACCTAGCCTGTCTCATCACAGTTAGCATGCAGCTTTAGAGACTAGAGAAGTTTACAGTCCCAATGAGACAGAATTACAATAAAGCTGCACATACCTTCCTGTATATATGGCTCCTTGGAGAAAATATTTAAATTTGTTGGGCAGTAGGGGTGTGATGCACTAGCAGCACTGTGAAAAAAAGTGTGCATACTGACGACAAAATGTAAGTAAAACCACATAGAAGTGAACTAAATAAGTGTGGAAAATAAATAAAATACTGTATTTTGACTCAAACATTATTTTTTAGTGAAGACAAATAATTTAAAATTGGCAACATTCCTGTGAGTATGTGGAGAAACTGAGAAAAGTGCCTAACAGAATGAGCTTACATAAACTATCACAAGGAGAATCAGCCTTAAGGAAAGATATGTAACAACTGCTTATACTAATGCAAGACCTAACAGTAAATACAGAATAATTTTGGAATAAAATGTATAGGAAAACTATATAAATCAAGATGAATTATTAAGCAGTATAATATTGCAGCATATCACACAGATAAAACAAAATAGAAAGTGGGTTAAACAAACTGGATGGATAAGTTAAGGAAGTGGAACATCAAAAATAATTATTAGAACAAAACACATGGCTGATGAAGAATGTAGATGTAGAAAACAGAGAGAAAACAAGATAATATCAGAATGTATGGTGTATCAGAGAATTTTGAAGGAAATGATATGGTAAGCTTTTCAGTGACATGGCTTCCCAAAACATTGAAACTGACTGTGTGTTTATTAAGCTTTGCTAGTTTACAAAGAGGTTCTCCTGTTTTGAGAACTGCATGGTATTATTATTATTATTATTAAGAAAAACTGCAGCAGGGCTAGCCACCCAGTGATGTAGATATTGGCTTTAGATAATTGTCAGTGGTGAAGTGACACACCGACCTCTCATGCAAAAATGGGAAAAAGTTGTTGAATTTATGTATGGATATTGGCATTAAAGATAATCTTTTAGATGATTAGAATTATTTTATTGTTTGCTTTTGAGTCTTTAAATATTTTGGGTGAACTATTAAGGACATACTTTGAGGAAGAACCACTGATTTTCATGACCTGTGGTAAAACAAAGTATCTGACAGCAGAAACATGACTGAATAGTTATAATTCTTTATCACTAGCAGTTATTGGACACCTTGGTTTACATTTAATTATCTGTAATGCAGTATTACAATTATTTGAGTTATGGTATCTATCTACAATTTGCATTTAAATTCTAGAAAATCATATCTAACTCTGACCAATGATAGAAAGCTACACATAACAGGAATTTGACTTACTGATAAACTGGCATTTTCCTTTGAGCGCCAATAATTTTTTCCTCCTCTGTGGAGTATTCCTTTGAATTATAAAACAACTTGTCGTGAAACAACATGTAAAATGTTTTTTCACTATGCATTTGTGATCTAGGCATGCTGAAAGATACATTTTAGGCCGTACTGTGAGAAAACATACATTATGGTATGGAGCTGCTTTGTCTTTTGTTCATTTCTAATCTTTTAAAGCACCCTTTGTACACTTTCCTCATTTTTGGTGTTTCAGATATCGTAAGATTGTAAATGTTAACATTTTTGAGTGTGTTGTGAACATTACCTAAGGAAGAGGCAAAACAATGTCATAATATGAACATTTCTGTCATATATCAGCTTACCCTTCAAAAGCAATACTAAGAACTCTAAACATAATAGATTTTAGTTTTTAAATAGAGAGTGTTGATATTTATGTATGTTATGTTTTATACAATGTGGAGGTCTGAGGAGAAAAACTGCAGCACTGCAACATCTTAAAGAAGACAGTTTAGTACATGAAACATTTTCAGCACAGTTTTATCTAGAACAATATAGATACTTATCATAACGGAGAATTGAAATGCAGTGAGATTATGTATGTGCTCAAAAACAGTTTTATACATACATATACTCGTGCAAAGAAAACAATGTTAATATTATATTGCTCCAGTCATTTGTATAATCACAATGAAATCTGGCACATGATTGCAGCTAGATTATTTTGTTGTGGTATAATTTGTCAGGCATGTTTATTAGACAGTCTAGGGAGAGTGAATTTCTATTTATGCCAGAGAAGTTAAAGAGGTAGGAGCTGCTGTCAGTATTAATAGGATTAAGAAGACATAATCACTGTGAATTTATCGCATGCAGATATCACACAAAATTATTTTTACACAGCTGCTTTGCAGGCCGTTGCATTAGATGCGATTAAAAAGAAGAAGTGATGCTACTTACTCTGGAAGACTTCATAGGTGCACGAGACAAAGATTTCAACATACCCGAAGTTGTCACTGATACAGTTCTGCATGACAATGTGATGACAGAGGAAGTCAGAGGCCTTACTTGACATCTGAAGCTTTAGATCTAGTATTTAGAGGCTCTATGAACTTCTTCGATACAAATGAAAGTAATAGAGGAGAAGGACATCTGTTACCTAGCTTGCTTTTGTTTTAGATACCAGTGTTCTGTCTCTACTGTAAAGCTTAAAGTATTGATTTCAGCATCAAAGGAGAAGTAGTTCTAGACGTGCTGAGAGCTAGACAGAATTATAATTGTAGAAAGAAATAAAAATCATGCAAATAAGTATTTTCAAAATGACAGCGACCGATGATAACCCTGAGTCAAAAAGTTCCAAAAAAAGAAATCTGTTTGACTTGAAAGTGGCATAACAGTACTAGAGATAATAAGAAAAAGTAAATGCAGTACTGTAAACTGTGATGCCAAACACGTATTAAATGTAATACTGCATAAAGAAAAATTCTAGATTTTTTTGAAAAATATAGCAATAGAATGAAGTTAAATGTAAAATTGCCATAACAATGTGTACAGAATGAAGGCACACTTTCACAAAGTTTAGTCCATTTATATCTATTCATTATGTACTTAATAAAATAGCTTGCTGTCACAAGGCAACACAAAACAAATTAGTGATAGTGGACCCTAGGGAAAATTTGCAATTTACCAAAACTAAACTAGTAGTAAAAAGAAAAAGCAGAACAACCACTACCACCAATTGTAGACTTTTAGGTCCCAATAAACAAAGAAGTGCAAAACTGTATAAAACCAAAAGGACCCAGAAGAAGCTGTGGATTCCAGTATTCCAGTATAAAAATCTTTAATGTAGAAAAGGCCACATAAAATCACATCAACATAAACACTTTTTTAGGCATGTATCCCACTTCATCAGATGCTAATGAAAACCATAAAGCCACTTATATAGGTTGATTCAAACTAGTCACATGACAAAAAAATCAGCTGACATAAAACTTTTCTAAATCAAACATTTAAAGTTGCAGTATATATTACCCCATAATGAAACATCTCTATGCTTCTATATTACAGTAAAGAAATATAATACAAACAAAATAAACATATTAAAAAACAAATATAAAAACATGAAAGATGTAAGTGCATTTATATTTATAGGCACAAAATTACCTAAAAGAGGTTTCTTTCTCAACATTGGCTTTAAAGGGATATGGGCATTCAGACCATGCCCACTGTCTGCCCTCAACTTAACTATCCATTTTGCTTCAAGAATCTCTGTTGCATTACGTATATCACCTCCTCTAATGTTGTCATATATTCTTCCTATAATAAGAAACATAAAAGTATGTTCTGTGTCTGTATCATATCCATGTTTAGACAATGCACTAATTTTATCTTTCCTACTTATGTGGTACATGTGTTCCCTCATTCGATCTTTTAAGGGTCTGTTGGTCTTCCCTATATAAAAGTTCTTGCATTTTTGACACCATGCAAGATAAACTACATGCTTGGTGTCACAAGTGCCATATACATTTAACTTATATATCTGTCTGTCATCTGGATGCAAGAACCCCAAATCTATCATATTGCAGAATTTACAATGTCCAGACGGAACTGTGCCTATCCACCCTGAGCCTTCAGATCTACTCCTAGGATAGCACAACTGTCTTTTAAGTGATAGGTTATTCCTAAATGAAAATCTAGGCTCTGGATCTACAATGGTGCTTAAAACTTTAATTGATGTCAAAATTCTCCAATTCTTCCTGATAATATTCATATATTTATTCACATCAGCAACTCCAAGAAGGTGTTTTTTCACAACAACAAAACTTAATTTGGAATTTATCACATCATGGGCTATCTACAGATGAATTGAATGTGCTCCAAAAAGGACTCTCTTTTATACCTAGCAGGTATTTTAATGTAAAGATGTTATATTTGATATCAAAACATTTTGTAGAGATTTGAGACTCAAAATGATGTTTAATGGTAATGAGACATTACAGACTGTTTTTAAAAAGCCTAGTTTGTTTGTTCCTCCATTAAACTCCTTGATACATGCTTTTGAATCTATGTGTGTGCAAGTTGTTTATCGTTTAAATAAGGGTAATGAGAATAGGGCCAAAAGGTACAACCTTAGTAAAACAGAGCATGATGCTTTAGTAAAGTTACAGAATAACACTGATTTAGTGATACGGCCTACAGATAAAGGCAGGCCAATAGTAATTATGGACACAGAATGGTATAAACACACAGTGAATTCTATGTTATCAGATGAGATGTTTTATAGTAGAATCAGTCATTTGAAAGTGGAAAATATGGTTCTGCAAGTAAATAGGCGTTTAGATGTTTTGCTGCACAGCATGGCTATTTCAAAAGAGCTGTATGACTACTTTGTCACACCACATACTGTTATCCCTTGCATGCAAGGACTACCTAAGATACACAAAAACAATATCTGCCCTCCAATGAGACCAATTGTATCGGGTAGGGGATGGTGCATAGAGTCTGTCTCGATATATATTGAAAAGACCCTGAGATCCATTCTGAATAACGTAAGACAAGTATTGAGAGACGCTGAACATTTCCTATGAGATCTTTTTGACTTTATGTCAGACTTGGAAGCTGGGAAGAGTTACACACTTGTTGCTATGGATGTGGTGTCACTGTTCATGGTGATATCCAAACATATAGGTATTGACAGTGTTGAAAAGTTTTTGAGAGTATATTCAAACACAAGTGAAAGTCAAATTAGACTTTTAAGGGAACTGCTGGAATAGTGACGTATTTCTTTTTGAGAGAGATCTTTACCTGCAAAACAATGGCGTAGCCATGGGCACATCTTGTGCCAATAGCTACGCCAATGTAGTCATGGTGAACGGGGAATCAGAGCATGTGATAAAAGGTCCATTCAGTGAACACATTTGTTTTTTTAGAAGATTTGTGGATGATCTTTTTATTGTGTGGGGTGGGACTATTGTTGAGTTGTTAGAATTCATAAGTTATGTGAATTAGAGTACAACATTCTTGAAATTCACCTGTATGTACTCAGATAAAACTAAAAATGTTGTGGTTACTACAGTATGCATAAATGAATGTAATAGGATGTATACTAAACAACATAGGAAATCCTGTTATGTTAATCACCTCCTGTCGCATGATAGTATGCATCCCCCTTACATCTTTAAAAACGTTGTGAAGAACCATGCTTTCAGAGCCTCAAGACTAAACGTCAGAGACTCCGACTTTAAGGTGCGTTTGAATGTTATAAGGGAGGAACTTTTTGACAGAGGGTATGATGATAAAATGATTTCAGGCAATTTGAATGAAGTAGCCAAGCTGAGGGATACAGCAGCAAAACCTTATTTTTCTAAATGAAAATAAGCAATAAGGAGCAGTAATGGTGTCAGGACTTTAAGGGTACCTTTATGCTATTCCACTGATGTGAATAAATATATGGATATTATAAGGAAGAACTGGGGGATTTTGACATCAGACAAAGTTTTAAGCACTATTGCAGATCCAGAGCCTAGATTTTTGTTTAGGAATAACCTATCACTTAAAAGGCAGTTGTGCTATCCCAGGAGTAGATCTGAAGGCTCAGGGTGGATAGGCAGAGTTCCGTGTGGACATTGTATATTCTGCAGTATGATAGATAAAAATTTGGGGTTCTTGCATCCAGATGATAGATGTATAAATTTAATGTATATGCCACTTGTGACACCAAACATATAGTTTATCTTGCATGGTGTCAAAAATGCAAGAAATTTTATATAGGGAAGACCAACAGACCTTTAAAGGATCGAATGAGGGAACACATGTACCACATAAGTAAGAAAGATAGAATTAGTGCATTGTCTAAACATGTATATGATACAGACACAGAACATACCTTTATGTTTCTTATTATAGGAAGAACATATGAGAACATTAGAGGAGGTGATGTACATAATGCAACATAGACCCCTGAAGCAAAATGGATAAGTTAAGTTGAGGGCAGACAGTGGGCATGGTCTGAATGACCATGTCCCTTTAAAGCCAATGTTGAAAAAGAGACCTCTTTTTAGGTAATTCTGTGCCTATAGCTATAAATGCACTTACATCTTCCATTTTTTTATATTTGCTTTTTAAAATGTTTATTTTGTTTGTATTATATTTATTTATTGTACTGTAGAAGCATAGAGATGTTTCATTATGGGGTAATATATACTGCAGCTTTAAATGTTTGATTTAGAAAAGTTTTATGTTAGCTGATTTTTTGTCATGTGACTAGTTTGAAACAACCTATAGAAGTGGCTTTATGGTTTTCATTAGCATCTGATGAAGTGAGATACATGCCTACGAAAGCACTTATGTCGATGTGATTTTATGTGGCCTTTTCTACATTAAAGATTTTTGTACTGGACTACTGGAATCCACAGCTTCTTTTGGGTCCTTTTTGGTTTTATACAGTTTTAAACCAGTAGTAAAATGCTTCTGGCAGGTTTTCTAGAACAATTATAAGACTAAAATAGCACATACTATTTGTACCCCGTTTGGCACTCATGCAATATTTATATTAGCCTATTTTTTATTTTGATTATGTAAGTAAATGAAGCAAACAATCTGCCTGCTATTTGTATGGCATCTTCCAAAATTAATTATATTTTCCATCTTCTATGCCTCTGAAAATAAATTCTAATGAAACTAGTTACAGCTTGTTGCTGTTGAGTGTTAGAAGTCTAAACAAGAAAATGCTTGACTTCGAGACCTTCCTGGCCCTTGAGTACATACCTATCTCTATAATTACCGATACTTGGTTTAAATGTAGTGAAAATAGCCCCCACTTTGCTAGGGTTTAGCTCCTAACATTTGTAAAGGCCCTCTGGTGAGGGGGGTGCATCAGTATTCATCCACAATCCCTTTCCCTCATGGCAAAAATCAGTATTATAATAACCTCAAACTCCTAGACATCTAATGTCAACTGCAAGTGCAGTTATCTTATTATCATCACCTGTAGACCCCCTTCTATTTCTTTAGCTGCATGATACCTGCTTCAGTCAGCTTGTGTCCCTAACTAATATAATCTTCTTAGAAGCTTTTAACTGACCATCCATTAACTGGGAAATAGAACCAACAACAAATACATTCAGTGGTTCATTAATTTTATTAACATCAGCTCCCTTGACTAAATAGCACCTAGTTTGACTAGAAGCTCTAGTCACTTCAGTCTTGTTGTTATTAATATAGTACTTGCCTGCACTATAAGCAAGGTCATCCAAGCCATGACTAAATCAGACCATCAGACTATCATATTTTCCATAACAGCTCAGCCTATCATTCCATCCAACATGATGTTATTCAAAGATTTATTTAAGGAGAACCTCCTAGCACTCTCAGATGTCTTAAGCAGAATTTAAAAGACTCGTCCTACCCCAGGCTTATACCACTGTTGTCACTCACCCATTTCCTACATTGAGGCATCTACCCCATCCATCCAAAGTAAGATGGCAAATTTAAGAATAAGTTCCTCTGGTAGAGTTCTAATATCAGCAAGCTCTAAGTATAAGAAAAAAATGTCATAGCACTAGGGAAAGCATTCAGATCTCCCTACTTCAGAAGTAATTTCAGAAGAGTCAGCAAATAACTTAGGTGCAAGATCTAAAGTTGCAAAGCCAAGTATGAGATGAATACTGCCATCTTTTCTAAAAACAGTCATAAAACTATATTAAATCATGTTAGGAATCTGAGAAGACCTAACCTCAACTAGCACAACCTACTCTGACTCAGGGAACATTACTAGTATATGAAGTATGCAAAATAATTTCAGTTTTCGCACAACCCTCCCTCACCTGCTCTCTTCCCTTACTCCTCAGTCTCCCCAGTACCTCTGAACAAGTCATACAGGCTCTACCCATGGTAAACTCTCTAACTTTATGGATCCTGACAATCTACTAGGCTGTTAGCACTAAACATAGCCTCACCAGTTCCCTTCCAAACACATTCAGATTCAGTCTCTCCACTGGATATGCACTTGAAGCTTGGATACCATTTAGAATTTTACCCCTGTACAAGTGAGGTCTTGCCACCAACCTCAGGAACTATATACAAATTCATCTCACTATTATTAGTTATAAAGTTATGGAGCATATTATATTACAACTCAAACCGTACATGACATTGTAAGCCTATAATCCATCAGTCTCCATCAACTTGGCTTTGGGAATGGTAAGTCCTGTTTACTGAATCTGGTGGACTTCTTTCAGAAGGTGACTAAAAGACTAAATAATGAAAAATTGGTGTGCACTGACTATTTGGATAAGGTCTTTGATACCATTCCACAACTCTGATATTACTGAAAAGCTCACCACCGTAAGTACATAAATGTGTAACCCATTGGGTAGCCATCTGACTTTTAGACAGAACCCAGACAGGTTTGGTTGGTGACACACTTTCATCTAAGAAACATCTCACCACTGATGTCTCCCACTAGTTCATCTCATCTTTAACATATAACATATATAACATATCAGATGTCCAGGCTGATATCAAGGGTCTGTGACTGCCAAAGTCTGATGATGACTGCAAACTAGGCACTGTTATTAACTCTGCTACTGATACCATTATGTTGCAAGAGGGTCTAAAGAACATTAGAACCTGGTGTCATGACCATGGAGTTAAACTCAGTGTAAAAAAAACATAGTAAAAGTCTCTTTAGAAATAAGAACATCCCTGCATCTACTGCATATGTCATAACCCCATCAAAACTTTAATTGTTATTAGACAACTTGGCACATTCATACAGAATGAATTCTCACTTGACCACCTTGAAATATCTGTTGTTAGGACATCCTTTTGTCTTGTTCAGCTCTACCCTAAAGGTATGTTATCCAGCTATAAGGAAGTCATTGTTCTCCTCTATTTCACCCTAATCTGGCCCATAATAGCATATTATGCCCCCTTTAGCATTTACTTTTACAAATGTAGTTTCTAGTGTGTTAAACCACAACAATTCCTGACTAAGAAAATCTGAGGTAGGAGCTCCTTAAGTTAAAAAGAGCAAGTCTAAGTCCTAACACTTTACTCTACCTGCTATTAGTTCTTGTGTTTCAACCTTTGCTTGACCTATAGGACTATGAAAGACTCAGTCTTTCTTGACCTTTTTTGCAGTAAAAAAAACCCATCATACAACGGTACCTACTCTAAGGAGCTAAGTCTACATTGCAGTATTAACAAAACCTGTTGGTGGCTAGATGCCTCTCATAAAGGATTCCCTACTTATGGAATAGGCTTCCACTCCAGACCAAATAAAGTATGGCATTCTATTTAATCAGTCAATCAATGAATCAATCAGTTTGTTAATATATACTGGACCTAGGACCATCTTCAGCCATGAACCAGGTGCTCTTGTACAGTATAGTCCATGTAATACAGAACAGTCTTAAATAAAAATTGTGTTTAAACAAATAAGGGAGAAGTACCACCTTACATGGAGTGAGAAGTGCAGATTGTTATGCAGGTCATCGTTACATACCTGGATAGTTCTGTAATGTTTGTAGCTGGGTTATTCAACCAGTGAGTTACAGTTTGCTAATCGATATATCGATAATAGAAGTGAAAGTAACCGTATAAAGCTGTGTATTTACATATTTAGAAAAGATAGTTTTCGGTGTTCTTCATGGTAATGATGGGCTAGGAAGAAGCATGTGAAAAATGAAGCGTGCACCACTACATGGTTGTGGTCACCCATTATCCATGAAGACGGTACATATGTAGGAGTTCTTTAGGGGTTGATGAAGTTTTTCCCTGAACTTTTTTCTTGGCCATTATGACTCTGAGTTGGGCTTGCTGTCCATGCCCAAATCCAAGTACTCCCTGACTCAGTTTAAAAGCGACATTGGATGGGGATCCAAAATTCACCCCTGTGCTGCATTACTCAGGCCTTCATAGGTAGAGCAAGTATTGGCTGTTGAAGTAGAGAGGCTTCTACAAGTGTACTGGGCTGAATCCCTAGTCTGAACCTATGAACTTATAAGCCACCTTACATTAATTAAAATATTTAGGCTAAAATAGCTATTTTATTCAAAATGATAAAGAAAAATGGCACATAAGGCTATATACTTAGGATAGGCAGGCTGTTGTCTTGCTTTCACTGACACATCTTTAACCCTGCAATAGTGCTTTGCTATATAAGAAACCCTTACCAAGAATCAGGTCAGGTCATCTATGAATGACTTAGCATCTAGTTCCTGATGAACGTGGAGTGCACTGCTGGAGAGAGGCGGCCCCCTTCTATACACACTCTGACCTAGTGAAGAATGGCATACCTTACTGACCTTGCAGCTGCCTATCTCTGGGCAACTGGAGATCTGCTTCCTTTTAAACTTACCCTATCCTTTTAAGGATGATCATACTGACCCACTGTATTTCTAATTTCAGTCTTGAGCTATGTGTTCTTTCTATATACAGTAACCCCCCTTCCCACACACACACACCAACTGCTGTGGTATGCCAAAAGCCCATGGGATGGGAAGCAGCACCATTTTGTTTGTGACATTGCTTTTAACAACTGATCTCAAAATATATACCAATTTATATTAGTGTGTCACTAAAGTTTAATTTCAGAATTGTTGATAGAAATGCACCTACTGAATATGTTGTTGACTTATTGTAGACATAGACTTTAACTGACTTTAACTGAAGTGGCTACTTGTTCTCATAGGACATAGAACAGTGATATCCATATTCTGTAGTGAGTTACTTGTTGGGTAATCAAACCTGGAGAGAAGCAAATAGCTAGGAACGAAGAAGAAAACAAAGAATCGTATGTAACAGTGCTGTTAGATTCCCAAAATAATGAAATACTCCTTTTATTAGCACTCACTGGGTGCAAGGGAAAGGAGTTAATCCTGAACAGGGCACCACCTACAAATAATATGGAGAAATCACATGTGGACAAAATTGGTTCACCTGGGAAAACTCACTTTGAGACAGGAAGGATGCTCATACTTAAGAGAAGGCATCTTAAATGGGAACTAAACTGGAGAACCAAGGCTTGTTATTGCTTTCATGCCATCTGTTTATTCTCATAGCACCCACAGCTTATAGACTCTGCATAGATTCATAGGTTATTTACTAACTCCGTGAATGCCTAGGATTATGGGTAACAAAATACTTTCTTCACTTGAGACCTAGCAACCTCAAAGTTAGCATTCATACTATGTTCAGTGTTACTAGATTTTACATTCAATCGACAATATTCTGGCACACAGAAAATGGCATTAAAATTAATTACATGTTCCCTTTATAGGTTCATAAGAGGTTACTAGGCTATTAGCCGTAGGACCTTTATAAGCCTAGCCATGTTATACCCTTGTTCCCTTACTGACCAAGTCGTGTGGTCTATATTTGCAACACAAATCAATGATCAGCACTGATTGCCGTTATCCAAGAGGGACATAGGTGACACCCCTGGTTAAAAGCTACTGAAAGATGGCTTCAGGCTTAAAGGCTTCATATTTGTATATAAAGGTAAATTTTGTCTTTTCTAAATGTCATGCTATGTTATATAAAATGGCACTGAGTGAATTTTTTATCATTAAGGTTCAAAATACAGCTGCTTCTTTATTTTTGAAGTTAGAAGCAGAAATCATTCCCTGAAAATTTCATGAACATATCATACAG
>NC_056749.1:416152701-416245201 GCF_019279795.1 Protopterus annectens
TAAAGTACTTTAGGAGCAAGTGCTAGGCTTTACAGATAGAGAATAGTCTACTTAGGAATCAAGTAGAGCTGAACTTTTTAGTTAGAGAATAGGCTGGTTAGATTATATATAGATATTATTATATTTCAGGAAGTGTTAATAGGATTTAGTGTTAATAGTTAACATGGAATTGCAAAATACTGACACCTTCTGCAGGTGTACTGAGGTCACTCCTTGGGGCATAAAAACAGCATTTTTTGTTGGAAGTCAAGTCTGCTGGGGAGCTCCACACCACCATACCCTCTGCTAACTATACTACTAACTCTGACATCACACAATCCCTGGAAAGGGAAAAAAAACTCACAGTGCTCTTAAAAAAGTTTTCAGGAAAATCTGGTAAGAATTGTGTCAACAGAGGCTCAGTGTACAAGAGTCACCACTGCCTCTCTCACTTGGAGGCTCTCAAATGTCTCTAAAGATTAAGACCAAATGGTTTTCCAAGAGTTAAAAATATTGGACTTTACTAAAAAGCAGCACACTTCCTGAAATATAATAATATCTGAAAATTGAAATCACCTGAAAGCTCACAGACACAGAAAACAGGCCAGCGTCAAATCTCCTTATCCATTGTGAGTTAAAAATACCAGAAAGTGTACATTTGGTACTGGTATGATTGTGTATGCTGATATGCAAAAACTGTTGACCAATAGTCATTCATCCTATAGCCACACTGCATTTCTCCTCCATTACCTACTCCACCTTATCTGCTTTATACCTCTATATGTACGTGGCAGGGTGATCATCATACACAAACTAAATCCCGAATTTTGCAGTTTTCTCTCTTAAAAAGATACTGTGTTTATGTATCAGCATATTCTATTAATTTTGTTGTTATAAACATTCCATGTTCTGCTTAGTACTGACAGTTACTCTTTCTGCAACTATACAAAATATATAAATGAACTAGAAAAGTGAAAGTGGCTGCATTAATATATTTGAGTAATGCATTCTTTATCCTGCCTTACTTTCTACTGCTATATAACTGAATTTAATTTTGCTATACACTGAAGTTATATTGTCTGTTGTTTCAAATCTGAACTCATCTCTGGCTTAAGTTGTGTCTGAAAATTGTCTCTCTGACCAACATACTCATTTAATAAGTTCATGTACATATTCATGAATGAATAAATGATTGTAAGAATGAATAAATAAGTTAGCATTCTTTCTGCTGCACTCCTCCAATTTCAAATGCAAACATCTGCAGTCATCATCTGTCCTGCCTCTCTCTGTGCAAATCTCACCTGAAGTCTTCTGCACCAAAAGCACAGTACCTAAAATAAAATAGACCAAGGAACAATCAAAGTCTTGTCATCACCATCCTTGTAAACCCACAAGCCCACACTACTCAAATACTCTTGGGTAACATGCGGAAATGAAAATATATGTTCACTGCACAGCTTCAGTCTGAAAACCATGGTAAACAGTACAATACATTTTAATAGAGTTTCTGTTAAAGCTGAAGTCTAAGGTCATTTCTAAAAATGATCACAAGGATGTTCGTCGTCTCCCATTGCTGCAGTCCTGACAAATGGGTACTCCGCTGCCCACCATCGGCCCGAATACCAAAGGGCTAGAACCGGCGTCGGTCACGGGCGCCTGAGACTGACGTAAGTACTTGTCAGTACAAATGCGCATGACCGACGCCATAACCTCAGTCTTTCTTGCCGCATGGTCCTCAGCAGAAGCAGTTTTTGCAAGTGCCGTTCGGCGTTCTGGAATTGTCGGTTTTCGAGTTTCAGACCGGATACCAAGTTGGCTAAGTACCCTGTTGGGAACATTTTTTGTCTTTTCTTGCCTCAGTATTGCGGATGTCAGAAAAAGTTAATAACTGTATTTCTTGTGGGAAACAGATTCCTCATAGGGATTACCATTCACTCTGCATTCCTTGTTTAGGGCCTGAGCACGACGTTGTTGGGTGTTGCTTTTGTGCTACTTTTAACAAGCGTACTATTAAACGTCGGTTGGACTGTGCTAGGCTGGTGTTTGGTAAACGTTGTAATTATAACATGCCGTCGGATTCTCCGACGACTGGTTCTTCTAAGAAGCGCAAAGATAAGTCTTTGCGGTCCAAACAGGATGAGGCGTCCACTCCGGACGTCGGTTCTGTGGAACCACTGACTGCTTCAGTGGCTCCTTCTGACAGTTTACCAGTGTGTCTAGGGGAGCCTTTGTTACTGCAGGAAGTGGCTTCTCCTGTGTTAGGCCAGGCTGAGGGTGCTTCTTTGTTGTCAGTGGCTTCCTCCCTCATAGGGTAGTTAGACCTCCTCCTTCTCAAGGCAAAGGCCATTCTAAATCTAGGTCTATCCCTGCTGGTGCTAATCCCCAGGGTCCAGCTCCTAGGAAGCACATGTTAAAGATGGCTGAAGATTTGATTACTTTAATTAGGGGTTCCATGCCCCCCCCTGTGAAGAGGCCCAGGATAGACACAGAGTTGGAGGGTCTGGTTCAGTCTTCCAATGAGTCAGATTCCTCTGTGGAAGAGCTTCAGGATTTCCCTCCTATTCTGATTCAGAGGCTGAGGACGCTACTCCCTCTGCATCCGCTCCAGAAGATTTTTCTTTCTCTGAAACTTTGCATTCCATGAGGGAACATTTCCAGTGGGATGGCCAGGATTATTCTGATTCTCGTAAAGGCTGAAAGAATTCTTGTTTTTACCTCAGCACAGGCCTTTGGCTATTCCCCCTGTACTGGATGTTGTTCAGGATGTATTTTCTGAGGCTGCCCTTAACCCAGATTCTCTGCCCCTGCCCCAGTTAAACCAGATAGATACTACAGGGTTCGGAAGCTCACAAGTACTTGTATAAGAGTCCTAGGGCTGATCCTGAAACTATTTCTCAAGGCCCCAAAGGTGTTAAGGCTTCTGTGGTTAAGAATCCGGTTCCTCTGGACAAGGATGCTAGGGCCCTGGATAGGTGGGGTAAAAGCTGTATACCTCTTCTACTTTGGCTATGAGAGCTTTAAATTGTCAATTTCATATGCTCAGGTATCAGAATTATTTGCTAAGTCAGTTGAAATGTAAAGTGGATGCTTTGTCTGAAGGTGTTGACTGTAAGGAGCTTCAGGATTTAGTGCATGCTTCAGACCAGGTTGGTAAGCATTCTTTGCAGTGTGGTTTTGATGCTTTACAAGCTTCTTCCAGGGTGGCTGCTACTAGTTCTGTTGTTCGCAGACATGCCTGGCTTAGAGATCAGTCCTTGTCAGAGCATGTTAAGGCTCGCATTATGGATGCTCCTTTGCAATCTGATGTTCTTTTGGCCCTCCAGTGGAATCAGTTTTGAAAAAATGGAGGAAAAGCTAAGTCTATGCAGACGGTAAAGGACTTCTTACAGGTTCAGCCCCCTAAGTTCAGTAGGAATTGGCCTGCTAGGGGATGGTCTTTTCCCTCTTCGGATTTTCATTCTAGGGGCAGGTCGAGGCGTGGTAGAGGTAGGGCTTCCTCTCAGGGCCATGTTACTTCTAGGCCTTTGAATTCTTTTACCCCTTCTGCTGGGGTGGGCAGGGGTCAGTCCTTTCGGAAGCAGTCCCAATGACCTGTGTCTTCAGCTGCCGGACTCTGCTTTGCTGGCAGCTCCTCTAGGAGGAAAACTGGGACTTTTCAAAAGGAATTGGCATTTGGTTACCCAAGACAAATGGGTATCGGACGTTATAACTCGAGGCTACAAGTTTTATTTTCACACATTCCCTCCTTTCAAAGGTATGCCGGATGTGCCTCATCAGCAAAGACTGGCAGCGCAGGCACAGATTTTTTCTCTGCTCCGGTTGGGAGCAATACAGGCAGTTCCTTCTGTGGACAGAGGCACGGGATTTTATTCCCGTCTTTTCTTAGTGCCAAAGAAGGGAAATACTTGGAGGCCCATTCTGGATTTATCCATTCTAAACACCTTTCTGGAAATTCCGAAATTCAAGATGTTGACACTGCAGCAGCTGTTGCCTCTGCTAGGCAGAGATCACTGGATGGTGACTTTAGATCTCAAGGAGGCCTATCTTCACATTCCTATCAGGCCCAGTTGCAGGAAATTCCTGAGGTTTCGGACTGGGAATTTGCATTATCAGTTCTCTGCATTGCCCTTTGGCTTATCTACTGCACCCAGGGTATTCACAAAAGTCCTGGCTCCAGTAATAGCTTTTCCACGGCTAAGGGAAATTCAAATTTATCCTTATCTGGACGATTGTTTGATACTGGCTCAGGGCAAGCACGAACTTCTTCGACATCTGCAGTATGTGATGACAGTTTTCAGATGCCTAGGGTATTCTGTGAACGAAATAAAGTCCAGTCTAGTACCCTCACAGGAGATGTGTTTTCTGGGTGTGAGACTGAATACAGCTACTCAGATGGCATCTCTTACCCCAGACAAACAAAGAAATCTTCACCTATACTTCCAACAGCTATCCGTAATGTCCAGGCTGACTGCAAGGACAGTCCTTCAAGCCTTGGGTTCATGGCATCTTGCATTCTAGTACTTCCCAATGCCAAACTGCATATGAGGAAGCTACAATGGTATCTCAAAAGCGTTTGGACTCAACACAGCAACGATTTGGATACTGTCATTCGGATTCTACCTTGCATTCAGAAGGAATTTGTGTGGTGGGCTCAGGAATGTCACCTAAACAAGGGACTCTCTGTGACCCAACCGGAGGCAAGTCAGATATTAACGACAGATGCCTCGGAGTCAGCCTGGGGAGCTCATTTCAAAGGAAAATGGATTCAAGACCTTTGGCCCGAGCTGCTTCACTTGCATATCAACATGAAGGAGATGCTGGCAGTTCAATTTGCATTGAAAGCATTCAAGGATCTACTGACTGGGACTGGTGTTGATTCAACAGACAACACAACTGTCATGTGGTACATCAACAAGCAGGGGAACTCATTCTTACCCTCTTTGCAGACAAGCAATGCTGTTATGGGAAACTGCTTTGATCTCCACATCACTCTTCGAGCACAGTTTCTGCCGGGAGCACAAAATTCGTTAGCAGATGTTCTGAGCAGACAGATGGTGGATCCTCACGAATGGAAGTTGGACCCTCAGGTATTTCGTCAGTTGACCATGGCTTGGGGAACTCCAGACATAGATCTGTTCGCTTCTCCTCTGAATTCCCAACTACCTCTGTTTTGCACGAGGCTGTTTCATCCGAAAGCCTGGAAAATAGATGCACTATCCTTCAGTTGGAGCAACCTTCACGTGTATGCCTTTCCTCCTCTGCCTCTTCTTCCAAAGGTCCTGTTGAAAGTCAGGAGGGACAAACCTTGCATGATCCTTATAGCGCCGGATTGGCCTCGTCAACATTGGTACCCTCTGCTGAGGAGCCTAATTCACGGGACACCTTGGCCATTACCACGGATTCCTCACTTATTGTATCAAGAAAACAATCATTTTCTCAATGTCAGGGTGCAATCTCTACACCTGACAGCCTGGCGCATTCAGTTTTAGAGGATGAGGGCCTTCAACTCCCTCAACAAGTTTTGGATGTCCTTTTGGAAGCCAGGTGTCCTAGTACTCGAAAAGTTTATGCTGATAAATGGAAGAGATTTTTTCTTTGGAGTTCAGCTAAAGGCCTTGATGTCACGTTGCCTAATTTGAGTTGTACTTTGCAATATTTGACTATGTTACTGGACAAGGGTTTGTCCTTCTCTTCTATAAAAGTGCATGCTGCAGCTATTTCTGCTCACTATGATGGTGATCCTCCTTTATTTTCACATCCTTTGCTTAAACGGTTTCTTAGAGGGGCAAAGAATATAAGACCCGAAGGGCTCCTACTCCTGCCTGGGATCTTAATTTTGTTTTGGAAAAGCTGACTCTGCCTCCTTTTGAACCTGCAGCTACGGCTAAATTGAAGTTGTTGTCCTGGAAGACTGCTTTTTTATTGGCTGTTACTTCTGCTAGAAGGGTATCTGAATTACAGGCTCTCATGGCAGTGGAACCTTTTCTGATTTTTCACCAGGACAGAGTTTCCTTGCGTACTAATCCTACTTTTCTGCCTAAGATAGTTTCTAATGTGGCATTGAACCAATCTATACATTTGCCTACTTTTTATGCTAACCCCCAAAATGAGGGGGAAAGAGTTTTGCATTCTTTGGATGTGCATAGGCAGTTACGGTTTTATTTGTTCAGAACCAATGAGTTCAGGAGATCTCAGCAGTTATTTGTTTCGTTTGCTGTGGCTTCAAGTGGGAAAGCTGTCTCGAAACAAACTATTTCCAAGTGGATCGGCCATTGTATTGCTTTTTGTTACTCTCATCATGGTAAGGAGGTTCCAGTTGGGATCAGGCCTCATTCTACTAGGGCTACGGCCACCTCTACTGCTTTTTTGAGAGGGGTAGCTACTAAAGACATTCTAGAGGCAGCTACTTGGAGTTCTGTACATACCTTTACAAAGCATTATCATTTGCCTCTTTATTCTAGGTCTAGGGCTGGGTTTGCCACTGCAGTCTTACAGGGCATGTCTGCAGCTCCTCCTGCTATTTAGTTGGCCAGCCTCCCTTTTTCCGTTGCTCTGGGATTCTACCCATTTGTCAGGACTGCAGCAATGGGAGCCGAACGAACATAGTACAGTTTTGTACCTACCATAAATGTAGATGTTCGAGGATCTCCATTGCTGCAGTCCTATTTCCTTCCCCCTTTTTCTTTTTAGATTGGGGTTTTTTGGGTGGTGTTTTCTTTTTTGCATTCTGACATCTGAGGCAAGAAAGACTGAGGTTATGGCATCGGTCATGCGCATTTGTACTGACAAGTACTTACGTCAGTCTCAGGCGCCCGTGACCGACGCCGGTTCTAGCCCTTTGGTATTTGGGCCAATGGTGGGCAGCGGAGTACCCATTTGTCAGGACTGCAGCAATGGAGATCCTCGAACATCTACATTTATGGTAGGTACAAAACTGTATTTTTACATTTATTTATTTATTTATTTAATTTTTCACTTCGGAGTATAAACATCATCTATTGGCTCACTACACTACTGACTTCATGCAGTTGACTGGAAGTGTTACTACATATATTCATTCTACATCATGAATGTGTGTGTGTGTGTGTGTGTGTGTATGTGTTTGTGTGTTTTCCTCATTCTCTAAATTCTGTAATTATCTACTTAATCCATCTCATAGTTACAAGGAGCCAGATCCACTTAGTGGCCACAAGGTAGAGAAACTAATTTTAAATGGTGTGTCATTATATAATGCACATATGCTCTATAACACTTAGTGTGCATGCGCACGTGCACACACACACACACACACACACACACACACACACACACACACACACACACACACAAATATAATGTGTTAATTTGTTATAAATATAGGGGTGAGGTCATATTGCTATGTTCATTGCTACTAACACTAAAGAGAATGCTACTGACAGAAATGTGAAAGCTGAGCTACGTGGTTTAGATGACGTTATTCTTGTGGACTATGACAAGACTAGGGGTAGATGGTGGACAAGATGACAAACAGTTAGCAGCACAGGAATTTTTCTATGCTTCTCCTATACATTTTTGACAGGATTACATTGTCATTTTCATCAAAAATCATTCAAATAAGCTGGAATATCATGTGGGAAACTTCTTTGGACATTTTGGTGGAAAAAATAATTTATATTTCAAATATTTTCCTGTCAAAACTTCAAGATTAGGAAGATGAACCACTCTGAAGTAGTTTCACAGGAAAACTCATTGAAGAAATACTTACAGTCTATTCTTTGTAGTATACAAGACCTGTCCTTAAAAATTGATAAATTGGACTCCAAAGTCGAGAAAATAAAACAACATTGTACAAAGCAGATTGAATTAATCAAGGAAATAGTGAAACAACATAAACTCGATCATACCTCACAACCTGGAAACATCAAAATCTGGGCAAAGGCCCACGAAAAATAGGTACAAATCTGTATGCTGATTAACACGAAATTTACATACATAATTTCAGAACCCTGTCTACTCCCATGGAATTGTGGAATGCCAACTTTCAAATGCAAATTGAAGAACAGACAACCAAAATATGGCCCCAGCCCAGACCCTGTAGTAAATGGTAACCATTTTTTTTAATGTGTAGCAATGGTGTTTACTGGGGCACATTTTAAACATCACTTGTATAATCTTAGAAAAGTTTCTAGAATAAAATGTTTTGTATTGCCATGCATTTTCTTAAAGATAGGAAGACTGAAACTTAAATGGCCATCATTATTTAGGTAATTCACTTCTCACTGATTTGCCAGAAAACCACAAATTTTAAGAGGAACAGACCAAAAGTATGAGCCAAACATTTCAGACAGACAGACACACACACACACACACACACACACACACACACACACACACACACACACACACACACACACACACACACATGCACCACAGTTTCTCCTGCTAAGTAATACCTGCAGAGCCAAAAGGTTAAGCACAAGCACATTTAAAAGTAATCACACACAATAAGTTAACACAGTTTCTCCTGAAGCACAGTTAAAAGTAATCACACACAATAAGTTAACACAGTTTCTCCTGAAGCACAGTTAAAAGTAATCACACACAATAAGTTAACACAGTTTCTCCTGAAGCACAGTTAAAAGTAATCACACACAATAAGTTAACACAGTTTCTCCTGAAGCACAGTTAAAAGTAATCACACACAATAAGTTAACACAGTTTCTCCTGAAGCACAGTTAAAAGTAATCACACACATTAAGTTAACACAGTTTCTCCTGAAGCACAGTTAAAAGTAATCACACACAATAAGTTAACACAGTTTCTCCTGAAGCACAGTTAAAAGTAATCACACACATTAAGTTAACACAGTTTCTCCTGAAGCACAGTTAAAAGTAATCACACACATTAAGTTAACACGGTTTCTCCTGAAGCACAGTTAAAAGTAATCACACACAATAAGTTAACACAGTTTCTCCTGAAGCACAGTTAAAAGTAATCACACACAATAAGTTAACACAGTTTCTCCTGAAGCACAGTTAAAAGTAATCACACACAATAAGTTAACACAGTTTCTCCTGAAGCACAGTTAAAAGTAATCACACACATTAAGTTAACACAGTTTCTCCTGAAGCACAGTTAAAAGTAATCACACACAATAAGTTAACACAGTTTCTCCTGAAGCACAGTTAAAAGTAATCACACACAATAAGTTAACACAGTTTCTCCTGAAGCACAGTTAAAAGTAATCACACACAATAAGTTAACACAGTTTCTCCTGAAGCACAGTTAAAAGTAATCACACACAATAAGTTAACACAGTTTCTCCTGAAGCACAGTTAAAAGTAATCACACACAATAAGTTAACACAGTTTCTCCTGAAGCACAGTTAAAAGTAATCACACACAATAAGTTAACACAGTTTCTCCTGAAGCACAGTTAAAAGTAATCACACACAATAAGTTAACACAGTTTCTCCTGAAGCACAGTTAAAAGTAATCACACACAATAAGTTAACACAGTTTCTCCTGAAGCACAGTTAAAAGTAATCACACACAATAAGTTAACACAGTTTCTCCTGAAGCACAGTTAAAAGTAATCACACACAATAAGTTAACACAGTTTCTCCTGAAGCACAGTTAAAAGTAATCACACACAATAAGTTAACACAGTTTCTCCTGAAGCACAGTTAAAAGTAATCACACACAATAAGTTAACACAGTTTCTCCTGAAGCACAGTTAAAAGTAATCACACACATTAAGTTAACACAGTTTCTCCTGAAGCACAGTTAAAAGTAATCACACACAATAAGTTAACACAGTTTCTCCTGAAGCACAGTTAAAAGTAATCACACACATTAAGTTAACACAGTTTCTCCTGAAGCACAGTTAAAAAGTAATCACACACATTAAGTTAACACGGTTTCTCCTGAAGCACAGTTAAAAGTAATCACACACAATAAGTTAACACAGTTTCTCCTGAAGCACAGTTAAAAGTAATCACACACAATAAGTTAACACAGTTTCTCCTGAAGCACAGTTAAAAGTAATCACACACATTAAGTTAACACAGTTTCTCCTGAAGCACAGTTAAAAGTAATCACACACAATAATTTAACACAGTTTCTCTTGCCGTTTCAAAAGTTCAGGCTGAAGCTGTTAAGTAAAAGTGCCTCTCACACATGTTAAGTTAATACGTTAAACACACTAAGCACACAGTTTCTCCTGCCAAACCATTTTTCAGGAACAAACCACAAATTCTAGCTGGATTAACAGTGTTAGGCCACCAAAACAATGAAATTTTAAAGGCTACAAAAATCATCTACAGTTTGCCCATCTCAGTTTTCTGCAGTCAAAAAAAAAAAAAAAGTAATAAAACAGCAAACTGACCTTCATTTGCAGCTTTTGTTTCAGCTATTCCTTTCAGGTATCAAAATACTTACATTTTAAAGGTGTGTGCATGTTTAATTCATTCTTCCAACAACTTTCTATGACAAGATGACAAGCAGTTAGCAGCACAGGAATTTTGCTATGCTTCTCCTATACATTTTTGACAGGATTACATTGTCATTTTCATCAAAAATCATTCAAATAAGCTGGAATATCATGTGGGAAACTTCTTTGGACATTTTGGTGGAAAAAATAATTTATATTTCAAATATTTTCCTGTCAAAACTTCAAGATTAGGAAGATGAACCACTCTGAAGTAGTTTCACAGGAAAACACATTGAAGAAATACTTACAGTCTATTCTTTGTAGTATACAAGACCTGTCCTTAAAATTGATAAATTGGACTCCAAAGTCGAGAAAATAAAACAACATTGTACAAAGCAGATTGAATTAATCAAGGAAATAGTGAAACAACATAAACTCCGATCATACCTCACAACCTGGAAACATCAAAATCTGGGCAAAGGCCCACGAAAAATAGGTACAAATCTGTATGCTGATTAACACGAAATTTACATACATAATTTCAGAACCCTGTCTACTCCCATGGAATTGTGGAATGCCAACTTTCAAATGCAAATTGAAGAACAGACAACCAAAATATGGCCCCAGCCCAGACCCTGTAGTAAATGGTAACCATTTTTTTTAATGTGTAGCAATGGTGTTTACTGGGGCACATTTTAAACATCACTTGTATAATCTTAGAAAAGTTTCTAGAATAAAATGTTTTGTATTGCCATGCATTTTCTTAAAGATAGGAAGACTGAAACTTAAATGGCCATCATTATTTAGGTAATTCACTTCTCACTGATTTGCCAGAAAACCACAAATTTTAAGAGGAACAGACCAAAAGTATGAGCCAAACATTTCAGACAGACAGACACACACATACACACACACACACACACACACATGCACCACAGTTTCTCCTGCTAAGTAATACCTGCAGAGCCAAAAGGTTAAGCACAAGCACATTTAAAAGTAATCACACACAATAAGTTAACACAGTTTCTCCTGAAGCACAGTTAAAAGTAATCACACACAATAAGTTAACACAGTTTCTCCTGAAGCACAGTTAAAAGTAATCACACACAATAAGTTAACACAGTTTCTCCTGAAGCACAGTTAAAAGTAATCACACACAATAAGTTAACACAGTTTCTCCTGAAGCACAGTTAAAAGTAATCACACACAATAAGTTAACACAGTTTCTCCTGAAGCACAGTTAAAAGTAATCACACACAATAAGTTAACACAGTTTCTCCTGAAGCACAGTTAAAAGTAATCACACACAATAAGTTAACACAGTTTCTCCTGAAGCACAGTTAAAAGTAATCACACACAATAAGTTAACACAGTTTCTCCTGAAGCACAGTTAAAAGTAATCACACACATTAAGTTAACACAGTTTCTCCTGAAGCACAGTTAAAAGTAATCACACACAATAAGTTAACACAGTTTCTCCTGAAGCACAGTTAAAAGTAATCACACACAATAAGTTAACACAGTTTCTCCTGAAGCACAGCTAAAAGTAATCACACACAATAAGTTAACACAGTTTCTCCTGAAGCACAGTTAAAAGTAATCACACACAATAAGTTAACACAGTTTCTCCTGAAGCACAGTTAAAAGTAATCACACACAATAAGTTAACACAGTTTCTCCTGAAGCACAGTTAAAAGTAATCACACACAATAAGTTAACACAGTTTCTCCTGAAGCACAGTTAAAAGTAATCACACACAATAAGTTAACACAGTTTCTCCTGAAGCACAGTTAAAAGTAATCACACACAATAAGTTAACACGGTTTCTCCTGAAGCACAGTTAAAAGTAATCACACACAATAAGTTAACACAGTTTCTCCTGAAGCACAGTTAAAAGTAATCACACACAATAAGTTAACACAGTTTCTCCTGAAGCACAGTTAAAAGTAATCACACACATTAAGTTAACACAGTTTCTCCTGAAGCACAGTTAAAAGTAATCACACACAATAATTTAACACAGTTTCTCCTGAAGCACAGTTAAAAGTAATCACACACAATAAGTTAACACAGTTTCTCCTGAAGCACAGTTAAAAGTAATCACACACAATAAGTTAACACAGTTTCTCCTGAAGCACATTTAAAAGTAATCACACACAATAAGTTAACACAGTTTCTTCTGAAGCACAGTTAAAAGTAATCACACACAATAAGTTAACACAGTTTCTCCTGAAGCACAGTTAAAAGTAATCACACACAATAAGTTAACACAGTTTCTCTTGCCGTTTCAAAAGTTCAGGCTGAAGCTGTTAAGTAAAAGTGCCTCTCACACATGTTAAGTTAATACGTTAAACACACTAAGCACACAGTTTCTCCTGCCAAACCATTTTTCAGGAACAAACCACAAATTCTAGCTGGATTAACAGTGTTAGGCCACCAAAACAATGAAATTTTAAAGGCTACAAAAATCATCTACAGTTTGCCCATCTCAGTTTTCTGCAGTCAAAAAAAAAAAAAAGTAATAAAACAGCAAACTGACCTTCATTTGCAGCTTTTGTTTCAGCTATTCCTTTCAGTTATCAAAATACTTACATTTTAAAGGTGTGTGCATGTTTAATTCATTCTTCCAACAACTTTCTATGACAAGATGACAAGCAGTTAGCAGCACAGGAATTTTGCTATGCTTCTCCTATACATTTTTGACAGGATTACATTGTCATTTTCATCAAAAATCATTCAAATAAGCTGGAATATCATGTGGGAAACTTCTTTGGACATTTTGGTGGAAAAAATAATTTATATTTCAAATATTTTCCTGTCAAAACTTCAAGATTAGGAAGATGAACCACTCTGAAGTAGTTTCACAGGAAAACTCATTGAAGAAATACTTACAGTCTATTCTTTGTAGTATACAAGACCTGTCCTTAAAAATTGATAAATTGGACTCCAAAGTCGAGAAAATAAAACAACATTGTACAAAGCAGATTGAATTAATCAAGGAAATAGTGAAACAACATAAACTCCCGATCATACCTCACAACCTGGAAACATCAAAAATCTGGGCAAAGGCCCACGAAAAATAGGTACAAATCTGTATGCTGATTAACACGAAATTTACATACATAATTTCAGAACCCTGTCTACTCCCATGGAATTGTGGAATGCCAACTTTCAAATGCAAATTGAAGAACAGACAACCAAAATATGGCCCCAGCCCAGACCCTGTAGTAAATGGTAACCATTTTTTTTAATGTGTAGCAATGGTGTTTACTGGGGCACATTTTAAACATCACTTGTATAATCTTAGAAAAGTTTCTAGAATAAAATGTTTTGTATTGCCATGCATTTTCTTAAAGATAGGAAGACTGAAACTTAAATGGCCATCATTATTTAGGTAATTCACTTCTCACTGATTTGCCAGAAAACCACAAATTTTAAGAGGAACAGACCAAAAGTATGAGCCAAACATTTCAGACAGACAGACAGACACACACACACACACACACACACACACACACACACACACACACACACACACACACACACACACACACACACACACACACACACACACACACACACCACAGTTTCTCCTGCTAAGTAATACCTGCAGAGCCAAAAGGTTAAGCACAAGCACATTTAAAAGTAATCACACACAATAAGTTAACACAGTTTCTCCTGAAGCACAGTTAAAAGTAATCACACACAATAAGTTAACACAGTTTCTCCTGAAGCACAGTTAAAAGTAATCACACACAATAAGTTAACACAGTTTCTCCTGAAGCACAGTTAAAAGTAATCACACACAATAAGTTAACACAGTTTCTCCTGAAGCACAGTTAAAAGTAATCACACACAATAAGTTAACACAGTTTCTCCTGAAGCACAGTTAAAAGTAATCACACACAATAAGTTAACACAGTTTCTCCTGAAGCACAGTTAAAAGTAATCACACACAATAAGTTAACACAGTTTCTCCTGAAGCACAGTTAAAAGTAATCACACACAATAAGTTAACACAGTTTCTCCTGAAGCACAGTTAAAAGTAATCACACACATTAAGTTAACACAGTTTCTCCTGAAGCACAGTTAAAAGTAATCACACACAATAAGTTAACACAGTTTCTCCTGAAGCACAGTTAAAAGTAATCACACACAATAAGTTAACACAGTTTCTCCTGAAGCACAGTTAAAAGTAATCACACACAATAAGTTAACACAGTTTCTCCTGAAGCACAGTTAAAAGTAATCACACACAATAAGTTAACACAGTTTCTCCTGAAGCACAGTTAAAAGTAATCACACACAATAAGTTAACACAGTTTCTCCTGAAGCACAGTTAAAAGTAATCACACACAATAAGTTAACACAGTTTCTCCTGAAGCACAGTTAAAAGTAATCACACACAATAAGTTAACACGGTTTCTCCTGAAGCACAGTTAAAAGTAATCACACACAATAAGTTAACACGGTTTCTCCTGAAGCACAGTTAAAAGTAATCACACACAATAAGTTAACACAGTTTCTCCTGAAGCACAGTTAAAAGTAATCACACACAATAAGTTAACACAGTTTCTCCTGAAGCACAGTTAAAAGTAATCACACACATTAAGTTAACACAGTTTCTCCTGAAGCACAGTTAAAAGTAATCACACACAATAATTTAACACAGTTTCTCCTGAAGCACAGTTAAAAGTAATCACACACAATAAGTTAACACAGTTTCTCCTGAAGCACAGTTAAAAGTAATCACACACAATAAGTTAACACAGTTTCTCCTGAAGCACATTTAAAAGTAATCACACACAATAAGTTAACACAGTTTCTTCTGAAGCACAGTTAAAAGTAATCACACACAATAAGTTAACACAGTTTCTCCTGAAGCACAGTTAAAAGTAATCACACACAATAAGTTAACACAGTTTCTCTTGCCGTTTCAAAAGTTCAGGCTGAAGCTAAGTAAAAGTGCCTCTCACACATGTTAAGTTAATACGTTAAACACACTAAGCACACAGTTTCTCCTGCCAAACCATTTTTCAGGAACAAACCACAAATTCTAGCTGGATTAACAGTGTTAGGCCACCAAAACAATGAAATTTTAAAGGCTACAAAAATCATCTACAGTTTGCCCATCTCAGTTTTCTGCAGTCAAAAAAAAAAAAGTAATAAAACAGCAAACTGACCTTCATTTGCAGCTTTTGTTTCAGCTATTCCTTTCAGTTATCAAAATACTTACATTTTAAAGGTGTGTGCATGTTTAATTCATTCTTCCAACAACTTTCTATTGAAAGTAAAAATATTTAAAAGATATTTTATAAAAGCATTAAAAATAATTCATTGCTTTTCCTAAGCAGTTACACTTTTTCGGTACATTCAAAAGGGCTATCTTACCATATACACAACAAAAAGATGAATTCTCCTTACTGTGAAATCCCCAAAATGAGAAGCACAAATTCAGAAGTACAATATTGATATACCGTGCTCACATTTTTAAGGTCACACCAAATATGAAAAACCCAACCACTAAAAAAAATTACTGGGATCCTAGAACAGTAGGCCTACACACAGACTTGTTCACTGTTTCCAATCAATTTTATTTCATTTTGACATTTTTGGAAAATGTCAAAGCTGAAACTGGTACCGTGGACCAGTTCACCCATATGATTAGCACTTAATATCTGTAGCAAAGTCCAGTTTATCACTGCCAGTTTTGTAAGGGGACACAGCCTCCAGTTGAGAAATATATAACATAGGAGGGCAAATACGTTACAATTCCTTTTTTCAGAAGCAAAAATATAGGACTTTATAAGATAGATATTTTTCAGTATCATTTATTAAGATCTACATATTTTACATTTGTTTTAATATGTGTATAGTTTTGTGTCATTTTGACATGGCTTAGTATCCAACAATACTGCTAGACGTGGGAAGCCTGTGCTCTACAATATTCACATATTATGTCATTTAGCTTCCAGATGTCTGGATGGATATTCCTACTTTTCAAAAGCCTTTGTTCCTCTTGTCAGTGTTTGTAGATTGAAAGAAATGCAGGCTACTAACAAAGTATCTGATCCTCTCCCATCATCACCCATAGGAACACTAGTCCCACCACACTTTGATTAGATGTTCCAGAGATGTCTTTGCTAAATACATCATAGCTTGTAAACACACTCTCTTAATTACTGTGACCACATAAACCTGATTCACTCCCATACCAAATGAGTTGGAAAACTATACATTTCCAGGATTATTTCAAAGGGGAGTATTTTATAATGAGTAGTTCGTAACTGGTACTGCCAGAAGAGTAAAATGGCCATAAGAGACTATATTTTGGAACTCGGAAAACAAGCCATCACAATACTTCTTTCAAAGGTGTGCACATTGGAATTCTATAAATGGAAATTAATTCATGAAAAGAATTAAATTGTACTAATGTTTGGACAACAGAATCCAGTACTAATTGGTGAATATATATATACACTTCACTCCCCGTCTAAGCACATATGCATTCAAGGTAGCCAAGTTAAGCCAACCTTTCTTTACACTTTTTCTGTCACTGCCATTATTACTGGACATTACGCATAAAAACCATTGTGTTTAAGAACACAATATGATAAAAACAATCACATCATAATTATAAACCAATAAAAACAATCAGATCACAATTATAAACCATCACCCTGCGCTTTAAAGATGAATACAGCAGAGTGGTTGACAAAATTGCTCAGTTTACTACATAAACATGAGCGTGTTAGAACATTTCCAGTGCAACTGATTTAAACCTCACCTGTAGAAGTCACCCACACGTAAATAAGAAACCATTCCAGAAACGCGACATAGATGAAACAGAGTACAGTATCGCACCCGAATTTAAAGCAGCATAATACTGTAAATAAGTTTAAGTGCAGCTTAATCCACTTTAATGTGCTTTTTTTCACGGTTAAATTCTCAACTAACCTTTTTCTAGCATGCCAATTTCAAAACGAGAGTGAAACTCTGAAAGTTCTGCCGATTGGCTGCATCTGCATACTTATGTACACTTCACGTAAAGAGAGAGCACATTGCAATCGTCTGTCAGAATTTCAGAGCAGATTTGTTGGTCTTTGAATATGTTTAGTATACTTGTTTTTTTTTAAGATAGAAAATATTTCTGGAATGTACTTGCATTATGGTATTGTTAGCGAGAGTAATGGTTTGTGATTTTCTTCACAAGCACTCTTGGCTGGGTTTCTAATAGGCATTTAGTACTTAGCAAAATCACAGCTTATATCCTTGTTTTAATTAAATATATTTCTGTTAGAGCAGCAAAATTTTATTTATTTATTTATTTATTTGCAGTTGTTTAACCAGGATAGTCCATTGGGCCAGAATAACCCGTTTTCAATGGGAGTCCTGGGGAGAAAAGCTCCAAATACAGATTGCATAAAGATTAGGATACACACATAGATTGCATGAGGATTAGTGAGGTTAACATTATACAATTTCTGATAATTATACAGAACAAGAGTGTTACAATCAAAGGTAATAATGGCATCATTTTTTTTTTGATTGAGGAGAGGTAGTTAGATGCAGTAGGATAAGGAGTTGCTAGATACTTGTAAGGAGTTGTATACTGGAAGCAAGCATGAGTTTGCTACCTGGGGTTTGAGAGAAGGAAGAGAAAAAGTAAAGAGTAGGTTATGAGAGATGGGAGCAGGAGCATTCCCATGTGGAGGTTGGATGAGAGTGGAGTAATTTTTTAAAGGATGGGAGGCAAGTAATGGTATGAGTGGAGGGGGAAGGGAGTTCCATATACGTGCTAATGAGAAGGACAGGAGGTTTTGTCCTGGAGTCTGGAGGGGTCTGTAAACTTCTATAAGGTTTTGATTGTTTGATCTTAGACATCTTTGAGTGTGGTGCATTTTAAAGGTAGTAGAGAGTGCGGGACAGAGGGATGGCTGGAAGATGAGTTTATGAGCATAGGTGAGCTGAGTGTAAGAGAGGTAGTTGGGTAGCTCTAGCCAGCTGAGTTTGTGGAGAGGTTCACAGTGATGGGTTGATGCTTTGTTGCTAGTGGCGAATCTGGCTATTTTATTGTAACAAGAGGACAGTTTGGTTTTGAGAGATGATTGTAGGTTTGTTAGAAGAGGTGCTCCATAGAGAAGGGAGGGTAAGAGAAATGTAGCAGAGAGAGTCAGCTTAGTAGTTGAGGTGAGGAACCGATTGTGTTGGTAGAGCATGCCAAGTTTTTGGTGGTTTTTTTTATGTTTAGTAGTAGATGGGAGCTGAATTTAAGCTTGTCATCTATTTGGACTCCTAGTAGTTTGGTTTCAGATACCAGCTCAAGAGGTATATTATTTTGGCTGGTGATGGAGAATAAATTACGATTGAAGTTGTTAGTTTTAGAGGGGGTAAATATCATAAGTTTAGTTTTTGCAGCATTGAGTGCTAGATGGTTGTCTTTCATCCACATTTCCATGGTGGAGAAGGCATCTTGAGTGAGCTTTAAAAGAGTTGGAATGGAAGAGGCAGCACAGATGATTGTGGAATCATCAGCATATTGAATAATGTTAGCAAGAGGGATAGAGTGGGAAAAGTCATTAATGAAAATGTTAAAGAGGAGGGGGCCCAATATAGAACCTTGTGGGACACCTGTTGGGGTGTTAAGGAAGGAGGAGGTGACTTTTTACCATTTGACAGCTTGTTGCCTATTAGATAGATAGCTGGTAAACCAGTTGAGGGAAGAGGGTGAGAGGTTTAGGTTAGATAGCTTAGTAAGAAGTAGGTTATGAGAGATAGTGTCAAAGGCCTTAGAGAGATCGAGAAGGATGGTAGAAACAGTGAAGCCAGAATCTCTAGCTTTGTTCACAGTTTCGAGGAAGGATAGAAGGGCAGTCATAGTGCTATGATGTGGTCTGAATTCATGTTGGGTAGGGGTTAATAGGTTGTTGTCTAAGAGATGGGGAAGGAGTTGAAGGTGAATGCATTTCTCTAGGACTTTAGAAATGGGAGAGAGGATGGCGATGGGACGGAAGTTGGCAATATTAGTATTGTTTCCTCCTTTATGCAGAAGAAGGATGTAAGCTTTTTTCCAGATTTGAGGAACCAAACTTTCTTGGATAGAGCAGTTGATTAGGATGCTGATAGGAGGGCAATAGCTTCAGCAGCTATGCTGAGGTAGTATGAGGGAATGTTATCAGGGGCATTGGTGCATGGTTTTAATTTCTGCAGGAGTTTTTTTATAGTAGAAGTAGGAATAGGTTTAATTGAAAATGGTGGGGGTTGAGAGGGTGGGGAGTGAGAGAAACATGTTGGAAGGGGAGATGGTTTGGGAGAAGTGGAGGAAGGAGGTGGATTGTTATTTGAAAAAGAAGAGGTTAGTTTGGAAATAGAGTCTATGAAGAAAGAATTGAATTGGGTAGCAAGATCTGTGTCTTGTACATTTGGGGAAGGGCTTGGATTTTCTGTGGTACCAGGTTTTAAGAGGGTAGTTATACCTCTCCAGAACTTTTGTGGGTTGGATTTATGGTTGTTTTGAAGTTGGATGAAGTAGTTTTGACGATCCGATGAGATAAGTTTTTTAACTGAGTTATGGATAGTTTTATATTCATTGAGGTTAGATGTAGATTTGTTTTTCTGGTATTGTGTCCAGGCTTTATCTCTAAGTTGCATGGTGGCTAAAGTGTTTTTTGTTAACCAGGGGGTGGCTTTCCTTTTTATTCGTTTGGTTATTAAGGGAGCGTGATTATTTAGAATGTTTAGGAAGGTAGTATTAAAGTGAGTTATTGCATTTTCTAGTGGTAGAATTTTTAAGGGGTACCAGTTAAGTGATTTAAGGGTGTCAGAGAAAGCTTCTGGGTTAAAGTTTTTATGGCATCGGGTAGTTATGTAATTATGAGTGACATGTAAGGGAGAAGGAAGATGTCTAGCAAAGATGGGAAGATGGTCACTGAGGAAGTCAGGGAGTGTTCCACTGTCAGGATAGTTGTGGGGGTGGTAGACTAGAATCCAGTCTAAGATGTTGCTGCTTAAGAAGTCTTTGGATGGCCTAGTTATGGAGTTGATGAGTTGAGAGTAGTTGTATCAGTTGATGTTGAGGGGGTGAGTAGGAGACTGAATGGAGGACCAATTAATATTGGTGTCTCCCATGATTATAGTTTCATTGCACATGTTAGTTGATAGCCAAGAGAGGATCTCTTCGAGTATTGGGACGTTGTCTCCAGGGGGAATGTAGAGAGAGGCTATGTATATAAATTTGTGTTTGTTTAGCTGGAGATGAGCTAGTATTAATTCTGCATTAGCAAACTTGAGAATGACTTTATTATAGGGCGTTAAGCATAGGGATGATGAGTAGAGTAGAGCTACACTACCACCCTTTTTGTGGATTCTGTCTGCTCTGATGATAGAGTAATTAGGTGGTACTATTTCTGCATCTTTTATATGAGTTTTTAGCCAGGTTTCAGAAATGGCTAGGATGTCTGGTTTGTTATGGAATAGCCAGGCATGTAGATTTGGAATTTTGTTAGCTAAGCTTTGTGCATTAAGAAATGCAAGTAGGATGGATTTAGCTATTGAGGAGGAGGGGTTTGGGCCAGGGTTAGGGTATATATCACCAGATAAAAGTATGGAAGTTAGAAGTTGAGTTAGGTAGTAGAGGTATTTGGATTGTTTTGTTTGAGAGGAGTAAGTTGAAAGATTAGTGGGTGATATGGGGGGTAGAGTGGGTGTTGAGGTTTTATAAGGCGGGATTAGTTTGTATTGAAAACATAGGCTGTTGTTGAGGGGATATAGCTCAGGAGAGATTTGGTTATGAAACTTGGATTGTACTGTGTGGAGAGGATAAGTTGCGTGTAAGTGAGGAGAGTGGGTGATGAGATTAGGTTGGGTAAGATAGTAAATGTAGGTAAGGTTCAGAAGGAGAAATAGTTGAATGAAGAGGGATGAGTACTTTTCAAACATATTGGGGTTTTGATAAGCCATGTAGTGGGCTTGAGTAAGGAGGTGGGAGATATGTGATGTGGGTGTGTAATGTAGGTGGGTTGGGATTGGAAGGGGCAGGGGTGGGGTTTAGTAGTTTGAGAGGAAGTAGGAGTGGCTAAGTGGGTATAAAGCTAGATGTAGGTGGGGTGGGTGGGAATGTAGGGGAGCGGAGTGAGCCCGCAGGGCGAACGGAGCGGGGAAGAACAAAAGAAGAAAAATGAGCAGCAAAAAAGTATCAGCCACAGCTGAAGATATAGAGAGGTAAGCAGGTAAAGTAGAGATGGAACCAGATAAGAAGGGGTAATTGGTAAGGCTGAAGGTGATAAGGACAAGTAATTTGTAGGGATGTGAAGATATTTTAGGTAGATAAGTTGATGTTGTACAGGGGTGAAAAAACAGATTGTAGACAGAGAAAATGCAGGTTCTTAATAAATAAATAAAATAAATAAATAAAATAAATAAATAAAATAGCAGCTTATATCCGACCATGGCACTCATTGCTTATGTGCTTTGCATATGTCACTTTGGAAGAACTAGAATTAGACAACTGAAGTGGGATCGCAGCATTAAGCAGTTAAATAAGAAAAGCGCGGATGCTACCATTTTAAAAGTGCACACAGTTTCTCCTGCCATTTCAAAAGTGCAGGCTGCAGCTGTTAAATAAAAGTGCCTGCTGTTAAGTAAAATTTGTTTTTTTAAAATGTAATTGCATCACACACAAATGCCATTGTCAACATAGACTATAGTACACTAATGCCTGCCCTGCAGCTGTTAAAGAAGAGTTTACATGTTTTACTTGGAGGAGGAAGGAGGAGCTGGGGAAGAAAGATGTGCTATACCCTGCTTGAACACAGACCAGCCTGCAGAAGCTGACGTCATTGTGCACACCCTGCACGTGATGATGTCAGGAGTAAAAAAACCAGGAAATTCTGAAATTAACGGGGCCATGTGGGAATTAGTGGCACCCCAATATTTTGCCCTCAAAACTGGTATTTACCAAGAAATTCTGTATGGTTGAGAGGTATGCTCCCGATATCTGCTATGGCAGCTTCTATCACTGACATTGACAGCAGACTTACAGAAGAACTTAACATTGATTTTATTTGTCAACAAAATAAGTTCTTGGTAAAAATTGATGAACTGCAGAATAGGGCAAGGAGGAACACCATTCAGATTTATGGAGTCCCTGAGCAAGTAGAAGGATATAACATGGTAAACGTCTTATCCCTAAAACATTAAAGCTTCCTTAAGCCCTGTCATTTGGCATTGAGTGGGCTCACAGATATTTGACTGTAGTGACACCAAGCAAAAAACTTTCAAATTCAAAATCTATAATAGTCTTATTTAGTTCTAGTCAAGAGAAAGATCTAGTTTTGAAAGCAGCCTGGTCTGCTTTACCGATAAAACTTGGTGATTCTTTCATTATATTTGACAATGACTATTCCTCTGAGATGGTTTTGAAAAGAAAAGATTGTATTCCTCTGTTAAAATCAGTGAAGAAAGCCAGAAGAAAAAACACACCTACTCTACCCTGCAAGACTAAGATTATTCTTGCCGGAGTGAGGACATCTAATTTCTTAGAAGATGCAATTTCCTTCATCCAGAAAAATAATTTACTTAGTTCTACTGATGATGTGGACCTGAGTGTATCTTTATAAATATAGTCTACAAAGAATGATTGGAAAGTTAGAGAACAAAAAAAGCTCAGAGGCAAATAAAACTACCTATTATTAATATTTTATTTGTCTTAAAATAGGCTGTTTCTGAACCATCTTTTAAATGAAATCACCTAAAGGTGATACTTTTCTATTTTCCTTAAATTATTTTCGGTTTACAAGTATTAATCTCCCTGTTACTGTAATATTGTAGTTTTTTTCCAGTAGAGGGAGTAAAGTATGTAGTAATAAACTTATTTAAACTAAATTATTATAAATCTAAAGGGAAATATCCAAATAGTTTTAATTTTTTATTCCTTTTCCCCTGTTTTCTGTCCTCTCACTCTTTTTTTCCCTACAATAATTAAGTAACTTAGTAATTTTAATAGATTGAGTCAGGTTTGGGGGCTTGTTTGACTGTTGGGAAATGCACTGTTTTAATCTTTAATATTTAACTCAGTATTCACATATAATATTACTGACAGTGGGGGATATAGTTAAAATGTGTGCATCAATGTGTTTTTAATCCAATTTTCTTTCTAGTGATGTTATTAAGGTTGTATAAATTTCCCCTGCTTACTTGATGTTAAAAAAGCCTTTCAGTTAAAATATGGCTTGCAGAAGCATGGGTCTTCTGCATTTAAAGACTTTTGTTTTAATTTACTTTCTTGCCAAATTACTTCAGAAGAGTTTAAAGAATGTTTTTAGCTTGCCTTGAGCTTCTGTGTGTCTCTGTCTCAGTCTAAATTCTTCCTGAATAGTTCCTAAGTCAGACAGGAAATGGACCATGACCTTTAACCCCTCAGAAGCAGAAAGATTACATAACTCTGAAAAGGATTGTTAAAGCAGACTTTTAAATGCTCTAGTATTTAAATAGCTATTTTCCCAGTATTAAAGACAAACTGTAAGTAGTGCAATTTAATATAATAGTAATTCATTATACTTACGACTGGCTTATGTTTAGCTATATACACCTGGAACATCTGTTTAATTATCGAAAGGGGGAACAAGTGAAATAATGTACAAAGAGTACATATTTGATATGGGACACACAAAGGTGCTCTCATTAAACCTCAAACACAATACACAAATGTAAACTTAATAGTTAAGTGGAATTTTTTGTTAAATGTTTTCAACATTACTACTGAGTCTCCTATTCCTTCTGTAGCTGATACACTGATGTTTTAAATGTAATTCTAAAGTTTGTAATGAGTATTATTCCTAGGTGAAGCATTTGTTCATACTAGATAATGCTGTAGCACTACTTTATTAGTCAGAAGACTCAGATGTGTGTTTTATGTAGGGAATTGTAGAATAACATAAGTTGAAAAACACATATAATTTCATTACAATAACTTATACTTTTGCATAAAATACAGACTATTAGTAGCTTGCTTTGTAATTCACTTTTGTTAGTTAATGAATATGAATGAAAATAGAATCTATTCTAGCTATTTTCACAAATGTCTAGTCTGTTTGAGAGACTAGATGGGAATTTGTAATCAGTTATCAGGTTTTTGTAGTGACTGTCATGGAAATGTAAGTAATTTACATAGGCAAAATGTTAATATAGGTACTGGTTCATAATCTTTTTACAAAGCGTCATAAGTACAGGTAATCATTTTGTTATACAATGTTGTACATATAGGACATGAATGTTATTCTGGTTAAATTACAGGCACATGTAATTTAATAGACATTATTTACTCATAACACAGAGCTTCTTAATTCATGTAAATATTTCAAGTATTGAGAATGGTTTGAGCATAACTTTAATATGATAGTTAATATATAATTAAAGCTAATTATTATAAATGAATAGCTATTTAAGGTACTTATGTTTGATAGGTCTTATTATTTATTAACCTTGTTGTGTAGTTTTTTCTGTTTGTTTGTTCTGTAGTAATTTAATATCTTCTTAAAAAATATAAAAATATGTATTTAAAAATTTCAGTTTAGGTACATAGAAGTAGTAGTAGCAATGTGATTGGTTGTGCTATGATGTTGTTAGTATGTGGTTTCTATGAACTTTCCATCAAGCCTGGCATACTTTATTCCATGTTGGAGGCAAAAATGTTTTTAATTCTGAATTTTCACATCATCCTTATTGTGTTTGTCCATAACAAGTTGCTCTTTTGTTAGTGTAATGCTTAATGCACTAAATCATTTCATAGTAGTTTCTATACCTACTGTTCTAATACATGCCAGCATATAAATGCCTTTCATTAAATATAAATGGGTTGAATAACCCTTTAAAGAGGGGTAGCTTAAATAAGTATTTAACTCTACATTGTTTTTCTGCAAGAAACCCATTTATTGACTAAAGATTTAAATATATTGTTGTTAAAAGATTATTCAGTTTTAACTGACTCTCAGTTTTAGTTCATAAAGAAGAGGAGTTCTTATTCTCTGGGAGAAAAGCACATCAGATCTACGTCAAATAGTGGATTCCTATTCTGACAAGAATGGTATGCTGGGATTGGTAGTAATAGAAACTGATAAAGAAATGCTATACCCTTATAAATTCCTTTTGGATCCTTGAGATTGATTCTAAAACAGTTAAGAAATACTTAGATATTATAACACTACACTCTAAAGGAGAATTGTTGATAGCTCGTGATTTTTACTGCATTCTATCAGACAAATACACTACAAATGTTAAATAAATCAGGCTATTTTCAGTAGCAAAACATTTAAATCATTATAAAAATACAATGCATATGAGAGATATATCAGTTTTAAAACTAGATAGCTCTTTATAATATACTCACTATTCTTTTAGATTTGGGAATCAAACCATTATTTATAAAATATAGGTATCCAATGCATTATACTCCAAAACAGAGGATGTACTAATAGTTTCATGTTGCTTATTGGACCACAATGCTATTACATTTAAATTAACTTTAAGTCCAAGCAATTTAATTTCATGCCAAAGATTCCCAGCATATATAACTAAAATAAAAGGCTTTAATGAATAGTTATTAAAAGAGATAAATCAATGTATGGAATTTAACAATAATGGCAAGGTCACTGATGTCATACTATGGCTCATGTTAAAAGCTTATTTATATGGTAAAGAACTGGTATATTTCTAAAAGAAAGAATAGGTTCATAGGTTCATAGGTTCATACTAGGCTATCTGCCCGAGGGCATTTACAAGCCTAGCCCATCGTTTTGTGGCTTACGCCACCCCTTTAGTATGGGGAACTATACCCATTATTTTGCTGTGCCTCTGTTGAGCAGTGACACTGAGGTAATCCCTGGGGTATATCTGCGATCTCCCATCCATTGGTCAAGATTTCTCTTGAACAAGGCCAGTACTGCTCTGCCTCACATGTACCGGGATTTTGTTCCACAGCATAGGGAGTCTTTGGATGATGAATCTATCCCTCCAGCACATCCTATTAATAGCCGTGTCGTGTTTAAGTCTCCTTGTGGCTCTGATGGATCTAGATTTTTTGAGGTGAAGCATATTCATCAAATCTGGGTTTGACATGGCCTTGTATGTTAGGCAAAGGTCACCTCTGAGCAGCGCGACTGAATAGAGCTGGAGTTCTTTCAGTCGGGCAGCATAGGACAGATTTTGAGACCCTTTATCCTTTTGGTGAGGAACTTTTGTGGCCTCTCCAACTGCTGCAAGTGTCGGGTCAGATACATTCCGAATGGGGCATTGTACTCAATCATTGGTCTGATGAGTGATGAGTAAAGGGAGACTATGACCTCCCTTGATCTAGATGAGAATCCCTTCATGATAAGGTGGGCAATGTAGAAGGTCTTCCTGACTACTTTAGCTACATGGGTGTCGAATGACAGACTACTATCAACCTGGGTCCCCAGGTCCCTGATAACTTCTTCTGTGCTCAGTGGATTGCCACCTATTTGGTAGCTAGGGGTAACCTTGTTTTTCCCGAAGGGTATGACTATGCATTTTTTGGCATTTAACTTTAGGCCGTGGCTCTGGCACCAGTTATCCGTTTCTGTGAGACCCTTCTGAAGGATATCTGTGTCAGATGTGTTTTCTACTATGGCGCCCAGTTTGCAGTCATCTGCAAACTTTGTCAGCCATAACCCTCCTGTGTTTGGGATAAAGAGTTAAATGCTGTCCAAACTGAAATTGATAAATTAAAATGACACCTTTAACCCAGTGATAAAGGTGCAAACACACAGTTAAAAATCTTAATCAGAAATATCTAGAAATCTTACATCGTAAGATTTCCATTAATCTAGAAAAAGTAAATTACAGTCGTATTCAGTAAAATCCAAGAGCCTTCATAGAATAACTATTAGATCGAAAAACATGAATAAAAAAACCATATCAAGGAGAGTGTTTATAATGAATGAAATAAGACAATTAAAGCTACAGATCTGAAAGATATATTAAAATATTTTATCAAATATTATGTAGTCAAACCTGCATACCAGCAACAAAACATACATAAACTGTCAAAGGAACAGAAAAGTAAGATTGTTACGTCTTTTTTCCTTTAAGGAATTAAAAGACCAAATTAAAAATCTTAAAACTAATAAAGCACCAGTTATGGATGGGATAATTCCTGAGCTAAAACCTTTACCTGATATTATTTTAAAAACTTTATTAAATGCTTTTGAAGAAGTTAACAGTACATCTAAGATTCCCCCATCATGGAGATATTTTCTTATTACACCCATTTTAAAATCAGATAAAGACCCTGTTTTATGTTCCTCTTATCAGCCTATATCACTTTTAAATGTAGACTACAAGATTTTCATGGCTATAATAGCAAAAAGATTAAATCAAATGCGCATTGGTTTAGTAAATGAAGATCACACTGAGTTTATACTTATAGGAAAGTTCAAGATAATATAATAAGATTCTTCTCTTTGATTGACATGGCAACAAAAATAAAAAAAAAAACAGTTATCAATAATAAGCTTAGATATGCATAAAGCCTTTGACTCTGTGAATTAGTCATACTTGTTCAGAGTACTAAATGAATATAACATTTCAACTGATTTCATAAAGTTAATTAAAAAGCTTTATGATATCTCAATTTCTTTTGTCAAAATAGACTCCTTTATATGTAGCCCTTTGATATCTTAAAAGGTACCAAACAGGGATGTCCTTTATCCCCTTTGCTATGTGCACTTATTATAGAGCCATTTTCTAACTATGTAAGGCCTAATGTAAACCTTAAAGGTTTTAAAATAAATGAAAATTTTCTTCTAAAATTCATCTTTTTGCTGACGATATACTGCTCACTTGTAATATTGAACTCTCGTTGGATCATATAGCTAGCTCTGTGGAATATTTTGAAAAGATTTCAGGTCTAAAATTTTATCTTAAAACAAAAACCGTGCTTATAAACAAAGAGATAACCAGTAAGTTAAACTCTTACAAAAAAATTTGGCTGGGACAATTTACCATTGAAATACTCAAGAATTACTACTGAGACTAATAATAAAAAATGAATTTTACTTAACTACTAAAACCTAATTGATACATTATCCAAATTAACAGGCAATTGGAATACATTATTTTTCACATTTGAGGATAGACTTTTGTTGATAAAAATGATAATCTTACCATGAATCTTACTTTTTAGTCAGTCATTAATTGTTCCCCTTCTAAAAAAAGTTTTAAAAAACTCTATTTTAGTAAAGTTCTCATGGTAGTCCCAAAAAGCAAGAATCTCCCTAGACTGGCACATCAAAAGTTTGGAAGGGAGAGGCATTGGTTTTCCCAATATTGACTTATATTCTAAGTCTGTAATTATTAAAGTAATAAATATTGACTTATATTCTAAGTCTGTAATTATTAAAGTAATACTCCAGTGGCTTGACTCTTCTTATGCTTTCCTTTGGAAATCAGTACATAAAAATATACTAATAGATAATAAGTCTACAATCGAAACATATACACATTTGGACATCAATACCTTTTTTAGGGTTTTAAAAGAATGTATATTAAATGAAAAACATAGGTTTACTATCTACCCCTTCATAAATCAAGTTTTATTAATATTCAAGAGATTTATAATTTGAATTATTGAGTCAGAGATCTACTAATAACATTTCCTATAGCTTTCACAAATGGATGCTTAATATCTTTTATTACAAGTAAAATGTTTGACTTAAAGAATAGTAATTTAATTTACTGGCATCATTTTCTGAATGTGAATAAAATACAATCATCTGATTATCTGATTGCTAGATAAAGTCTGGAAAATAGTAGTTGGTTAGATACGCAGATATGTAGGGAGTATATTCAAGACAAAATTAAAATAGCATTAGACATACAAACTAAAACTATTCCAAAAATCCTAGACTTCTTTTCTAATATAAATAATAATCCATCTAAAGGTAAGTCATACATGCCAATCATATATAAGATTATTAGAACTGAATTAATTCCCCCTGAATTGTCATACTGGAATTACTCAACAAAAATAAATAATGAAGAATTTTCTGAGAAAAACATAAGAAACTGTCCTTAAAATCTGCAGGAAAATTGGGTTTATATCACATAATCGAACTTTCAAAATATCAAGCACCATAAGCTCGAACTTGGAAGTTCGAAATGTGATAACATCGAATACTCAATACAGTGAATTTTTTCCCAGGGAAAATTTTGCTGTTCAGAGAAACACGCACACAACACAAGCACACCAAAAATTAAATAATCCACACACATACACTTTACAAAACCCTACTTCTAACCCTATACTAAACCATACATACAGAACAACCTATCCACTTACCTTAACCCAATCACTAACCCTAAGGTCTGTAACTAACGCACACTTACCCTAAGGAGCTATATCTAAACAAACTAAATAATGCACACATACACTTTACAAAACTCTACCTGTAACCCTACACTAAACCATACATACAGTACTACCTATCCACTTACCTTAACCCGCTTCCTAACCCTAAGGTCCATAACTATCGCACCACAGTGGAGGAAATAGCGAAGCCACGGAACAGCCCACCGAAATCTTGCCCTAGCCAAGATTTCAATGTTCCACAGTTTTGCTATTTTCCACTTTTGATGTAGTGGTTTCGATATTGTAGCTTTCGAAGTTTTGAGACTTCAATGTTACAATATAAACCCGGAAAATCAACATCCTGTCTATACTAGAAGATTTATACATGGACATTTTTACACAGGATTTTTCTAACACTCCACAAAATTGCTGCTATATATAAATCAGAAAAAAATAAATTGTTGGAGATGCAATGAAGCCCTTGATGCAGATTGGGTTCATATGATTAAAGACCTCAACATAGTGTCATATTTCTGGACTGATTTTAGAAGCTTTAGCCAAGCATTGTGGCCAGATAATTGTACTGTTACTGATGTCTTGATTTTGTTCAATGCTACAATCCCAGATATTATTCCAGTATCGCAAATACCGCTTCTTTGGTCTATCCTAGCTATTGGTAAGAAAATTATAACTAAAAACCAGAAATGTAAAACTGCTCTCTCTTTTCATGATAAATTTATCTGTCTGGCCAAACTTGTTTGTAAAAATGAATTATTAGCCATAAAAATGAGAACTAAAAATGTAACTCAACAATAAATAGCCTGGCAGAAATTTAATGATCTATTAGATTAGTACTAATGGTTTTATGTATATACTTCTAGCTATGGACTTCATTATTTAGTTTTGTTTTATTTTGTTTCAAATTGTTGAATCATTGTTGGAGTTTGTAAAATCAAATAACTTTAAAAATAAAGAAGACTAGATATAGAATAAGTGACATTACTGTATACCACTTTGTCACAACTAAGCTAATGAAATAATCTTTATTATTGGAAAGAAGATGAGATCAGGACAGTGACACTTGTATAGTGATTCAGAATGAAAACCACTAGAATGGTGTTAGCATTGTTCTGTGCTACTAACACCAAAGAAATTGCTACTGACAGAAATGTGAAAAATGAACTGTGTGGTTCAGATGAAGTTATTCACATGGACCGTGATGAAACAACAGCTAATGTAAATGAGTCTACTTGATGTCACTTTTTAAATGAACTTTCTTATTAGAAAGAAAGGGGGAGAGCAGGTCATTGACACTTGTATAATAATTGAGAATCAAAACCACTAGAAGGTAGATAGCACAGAAACTGCCAAAGGAACCAGATTTAGTTACTATTAGAGAATAAAAAAAAAATCTGTTTTTTATCTGAAGTAGACTTTAATAATAGTGGAAAATAAACCCAAAACATTAAGTGATGTTATTATAGAAACTAGTAGAAAGCTCTGAAGTAAAAGCGAATTCAAAACTGCGGTAATACAGAAGCTTATAAGAAATATTAGCACAAAAACAGAGAGAAGAATATAAAAAGAAAAGCATGTGAGTATTCTCAGTGCAAAATAAGTACTGAAAGTGAAATAAGAAGAAAAATGCACAGTTTTAAATTATTTCTGCCAGGCTGAACCAGAGAATGGAAGTTCACGTGAATAATAAGCAAAACGACTCTATAAACCAAAAAAAAAAAGTGTAAACCTGACAAATTTTGTTCTGATGTATTCTTTGTAGTACAGGAGCAATACAACTAAGGAAAATAAAGTGACAGGATGTTATTCACTCAAACTGAAGTAGAGGGAGTGCAATCTAAAGGATGAAAGAGCACTTAGGCGTCATGTACTGAATGCAGAGATAATAAAGCAGAAGGTAACTTTTTTTACAGTTGCCATTTGCAAAGGAAGGCATAGAAGAGACTATAGTGGCAGTGTTTTTGTTGGAAGAAGCTACACCTTCCACCTTGAGTTAGATTACTGAAGAAAGTAATCTTGAGTTAATGGACTTAAGTAAGCCCCATAAAAGTTAACAATGTGCAATGGGAGGATAATACTTAAAGTCGGGAAAGACAGAACATAACTAAGGTTATAGAAGAAGCTATGAGTTGAAAAATTATCTTTTATATAAAGTAGGTATAGAAACGGAAGAAATCCTAGTTAAGCTATTTGTGCCAAAACCATACAGCACACTAGTTATGAACCTCTCTATAATCTTGGGAAGACATCTGGGAATGAACAAAACTAAGGGAACAATGCTAGTCTGGTTTTACTGAAAAGCACAATGAAAGTGATAAAAAATGTCTGTGCTTCCTGTCCTGAATGAGAAAACTACAACCCATCTGGGATATAAAAGTCCCTTGATACCAGTGTGTATCATCAAATCATTTGGATGCATTCTGATGGACAATGTAAGATCTCTGGGGAATCTAGCAGTGAGTAGCAGTACATAATAGTCAGAATGGGATGTGCTGCCAAATTTCCAGAAGCAGTGTCTTTATTGAAACTAATGCTAGAGAAATAGTGCAGTTATTCTAGAAAGTGGACAACCCTAAAGAGATACTTAACGTCAAAGGCACTCCCTATGCAGGTGGTAAAAACTGAGACCACTTATTACCCTAGTTAATGTCTGCAATCTAAGAGATACCTCAAACATTAACTGCATTTTCCAAATGCAAATGTTTGTATATCAGGCATCCATCCAATAGATCTTATTGCCATTGCTCAGAAAACTTGAGAGGAAGACGAAGTAGAAGAAGAAACAACATCATTCAAAAGTGTGTTGGAATACTATGCTAGTTTGCAGGAAAGATTAAAGAGGTTGATGCCCATAATAAGGAAGTACATGCAGAGAGCCCAAGCAATGCGATAATGAGTCTATAATAAGAAGTCTCAATTTAGAAAATTTTACCCAGAACATCAGGTACTACTGCTATTGCCGTCCATGAAATACACATTTTTGCTAAATGATAAAAGCCTTCTGGGATGCTGGAAAGAATAAAAGCAGTACATTAAAAAGTTAACCAAAAAAGAGAAAGAGCAAATCTATCATGTTAACTTACTGAAACTGTGCAAGGAATGAAGGAGAGAATTCTTCAGAGAGCTTGCAAGCTAAATTTCATATATGAGAGACCAAAGAATTTCCACCTGAAGTGCAGTCAGAGGAATCTTTGTCAAAAGCAAAAAAACAGGGAGGGAAAACACACACACACACACACACACACACACACACACACATGTATGGGATAGACCTAATGACCTGGTACCAATGATTGACGAACCTACTTCATTAATTCTTAATTGAGCTAAACCTGGAGAATATTTCAGTGGGAGTGTTGAATGTGTCCGGCCAAGACCCATGTTGAAACCTATTTCTGATCATTGTTGCATTGGAAATCAGTGATTCAGGATTACCAAGCTGTGGTTTGCTAAAATAAGGCTTGTCAAATTTATTGAAATTCATTTGCGGGGTTATGTGTGCTCATATTTATCTATCTATCTACATATCTATCTGTGCTTTAACTTCAATATATTAGAGAGACAAATACCTGAATTGCAGAATATTGAACTTAAAAAAACTATAATCCACAACAAAACCAGCTGTAGAAAATAAGTGACTCATCTTTGATGCAGTTTCCCTGCACTCTTCACATCTCGTGCTCATTATACATACCATCTGCAAGATTACATTACAGTGGGAAAAGGGCAACATCCCTCTCTCAGATATACCACAATCTCACAAAACCAGCTACTGGTATTGTTTGATAGTCTAACTTTTCAAACTAAAAGGCTGCTGGCAAAATCTTTTGACATTCAAGGCATTCATTATGCTGAAGGGTCGTGTGTGTGTGTTTATGTATAGATATATGTGTGTGATGTGTGTATCTGTTTATATATATATATATATATATATATATATATATATATATATATATATATATATATATATATATATATACACACACACACACACATTTTTTTGAGGATTGCATGGATATTGTTTATCAAATGCCACATGATATGATCATTAAAGTTAAAGGATGATGAAGTTTATTATTGGCAATAAGAGTGACAGAACAGGTGGAGACTGGAATAATGATTAAGGTGTTAGCTCACAGTCACTAGGTACAAGGTTTAATTCTCACTTTTGAAAGTGAAAATTGGCTATGCTTAAAATGACCCACAAGAGCAGCTTGCCTAGTACTTACCTATGGGCTACCTTTGTAAGACTTATAGTCTATGAGGACACTGGGAAACTTTCAAAATTTTAGCAATTTCAGGAGAATGCGAGACTAACAGATAATGATCTCCATTTGTCTTTATCCATCCTCCTTTTCTTGCTAAAGCTCTTGTGTTATGGATGGTCATTGAGGTAGCAAGTTGGGAAGGGTAGATCAGCTGAACCTATCCCTAGAAATGGTACCAGTTTATTCTTTAAGAATCCCCAGGCATTAAACTGAAATACTTTGGAACTTAATATGTGCTGCATCTCCCTAATGCCTCCTTTCAGTGGCTCCCAATGAACCATTTCTGGTACACCCTTCCATGGGTTGCCCCCAGGAGGCATCCTAACAGAATGTACAGAGCACGTCAATTGATATCTCAACCCACAGTGGTAGCAGTAACAGATGTAGTCCAAAATTATCCCAGATTGTGAAGCTCTCTCTCTGCCTCATACCTCCCAACTGTCCAGATTTACGCAGAATGTCCAGATTTTTGTCTCATATTTTTGGTCTGTTCCTCCTAAAATTTATGTTTTTTTCTGGCAAACCACTGGGATGATCTGAGGACTGAAGTCACTAAATAATGACACATATTTGAGTTTCAGACTTCATTTTTTTCAGAAAATGTACATTAACACATACCCTTTTACTCTAGCAACTTTCTAAGTTTATAAGAGCAATATTTAAAACCTGCCCTTGTTGTTGGCCTCTTTTCCCCCATTTTATCAGGCATTGTCCAGATTTTTTGAACTAAGAGGTTGAAGGTATGCTCAGCCTTGGAGAGTGAACTCAGACAGCCTGCAAACGAAACTCAGCCTTGCAGCTTGTGTCCACTTATTCATCCTTTTGGTCATTACCAAAAGCTGATGACTATCATTGAGGATGGAAAAATGAGCTGAATAGTAAAATGAGAGCTTTACCAAAAACTTACTTCTTGCTTCTCCACCACAGTCATTTATAACACTTGTAGCGATGTCACTGATATACCCTTCCAGTGGTCACTCTCCCAGTGCCCCTGAACAAGATCCCAAGATGCTTAAACTCCTTTACCTCAGGTAACTCCTACCCCTTAATGACAGATGGCAGTCCTGCTTTTCCTGTAGAAAACCGCTGCCTCTGATATGAAGGTGCTGATTCCATCACAGCCACATTGCACTCAGCAGTAAATTGCTTCATTTTATGCTTTAGGTAACTGTCAACCAAGGGCTGCAGCCCCAGTGAGAATGTGTGTTTATAAACTTACAGAATGACAAAATAATGTGCTTTGTAAAAATGTAAATAATTATAACCAGCTTTACAACTGCAAAAATATTGGTTTACCTGTCATGAGACATATGCTATAGCAATTTTATTTCAAACATCTCACTTGTTGCAGTGTTCAAAATGTTGTATGTTTACTTAAGAAAAGATGTGGTAGTCTGAAATCTAGTGCTTTTATGTCTCTATGGATTAAAATAAGATTTTGTTTACTTTTTTTCTGAGTGGAATGGTATTTTGTTGTATTGGACTGAAAATAGTATAGTTTCCCTTTTCCAATGTATTCCTATTTTCACTCAAACTTCAAGAAGAGTAAATCTAGATGTTTTGTATTATTTTATAAGGGAGCAGCGGTATTGGGCCACAGGGCCCAGTTCTGAAAGACTTATTCTCAGGGTAAGTGACTAACTTCAGTACAAGGCCTATCTATAAATATGCTTTACATCAATGGGTCAGATTCCAAAGGAGTTGCTACCTGAGTCAGTGAATTAATCTGAGAGCAAGTCTTTTTGGAATCTGGCTCACAGTTTTCTCATGCAGCAGCTTTATAAATGTTATGCTTAATTTTCTAGTAATGCTTATGTGTGTTTGAGAGAAGGAGAATGGAAGACCGTCTAAGAATACAAAGGATATTGTTTATAATCACAGCTGATGTAAAAATTCAACATGCTGTCTAAATCTCTTATATCCTAAAGATGACTGAAAGCTTTGTATTAGTGTTTTAAACTGCCGCATTTTACAGGTATACTCATATTTTTAGGTATACTTTTGCACTTAAATTGGCAGTACATTTTTGAGCAAGATAAGTTTAAAGGCAGCATCTTGTAAATGGGTAAGGAAAGCTGTTTGTTGGAGAAGGCTGATGTTCTCATTCTGTGGCAAACCTATATGTATACAGCTGCTCTGCAGTAGAGAAAGTTCTTGAAAATGATGGAAATATTAGAGTTACTGGTTAGGAAATGATTTTCATGTTGTATCTCGGGCAGAATGTCTTGAATACAAATACACTATTGTTAACAAAGCAGGGCCATTCCCAAGCATAGCTATGTGAAGGGAAATGCATGTAGTGGAGGTAGAAGGGATAGAGAGAATAATTTCTAGTACTAAACTTTTGATGTACCATCTTTGATTGCTAACGGGTGTAATAATGATGACACTACTGTTAGTCTGTAAGACATGGCATGCACCAGTTAAATGAACAGCAACAGACCATCTGGTATAAAATTATACAGGAGTACACGAGTGCATAAGTCAAACACATTATGGCAATTTAATAAGCAGCTGTACCAAGAGACAAGTATGAGGGGATACTGTAGGAGATTTCTTGGTTCTTTCAGAGGAGTATATGACTGGAGTGGTTCTTCTAGCAACCTTATGAAAGGGAGAAGAATGGATAGGGAGGAGGTAGTTAGACCGAGAATATGCATATTAATTTAAGATTTTCCTGTTAACAGCTTTTCAACAGTTATAAAAATATTTTCTTCACCCAGGCAAGTTAATCTACTTAATTACTGTTTGAAACATGTAGGAAATGTTTTCTGGTTTCCCACAGCTCAAGTATGCTAAAAGCGCAAACTTTCAAAATATGCATACATGGCGAGTTGGGGATCTTGTTTGGGTGAAGCTGGGGCGGTATCCTCCACGACCAGAAAAGATTGTTACTCCTCCTAAACATGTAAAGAAACCATGAGGGAAGAAGTTCTTCTTTGTAAAGTTTTTTGGAACAGAAGATCATTCTTAGATCAAAGTGGAACTCATGAAACCATATCATCTTGTTAAAGAAGAGATGACAAGGAGTGACAAAGGAAAAGGTTTCCTCTAGTCTGCTGATGCAATAGAAGGGTTCATTAAGAAAGTCAAGACACACACACACACACACACACACACACACACACACACACACACACAGTTACCAAGATGTTAAAGATTCTAAACTATGCAAATTTATGTTTGTACATGTGTATGTTTGTGTGTGTCTGCGTGTGCGTTTGTGTGTATGTGTTAATGTGTGGTACCTGATATATGCTATAGACTCCTGTTTACAATTGAATACCTTGATGTGGTTCAGCGGTTTTTTGCAATTAAATATTGTGCTTTTTTACAAATGTCTACTGTGTACAAATACCTGTTAGTATGCATCACACAATGTGAATAACTTCTCTAGGAGGGGAAAGAGTCTGAATCTTGGAGTAAAATTCCCTCTGTAATGCAAAGATAAGTAGTAGGTGGATTGGACACAGTAAATTGGTTGTTGGTGTGTGTGTGTGTTTGTGTATGTCTGCATGTCCATGTGTGTGCTTGGCAAGGAAAGCCACCTGGCACTGTCAGTGTGAATATTGTCTCTAAATGATTGTTATTGTTAATATGACACCCCAACCCTATGTGCAAAATGAGAAAAAAGGGGTTGTGGATGGATGGATATATATAAACCAAGAGTTTAGTACTTGGTGTTCGTAGTCTCCATACATATGAGGTGTTATGGCAGTAAAATGAAGCCTTTGCTGAGTCTTCCATTTTATCACTGTCTTTGACTCTTTGATCTGTTTTTCTTTTTGATGTTACTTCAATGTATTGTATGATAGGTGGGGTGTGAACTGGCCAGTTTTTAACTAGCATAATAACTGACTTTTTAGGATTAACTCTCAATCTACTTTTAGTTAACCAGTTACAGAGATTAATGAATTTCCTCTGCAGTGTATGTGTTGAAGCTGCCAAAGGGTTTTATTTGCCAATCAAACTAGTAGAACATCTGCATACATAATCATGTTGATGTTGGTAGGTTATAAGGAAAATCATTTATAAATAGTGAGAACAGTAAAAGAGACCAATAACTGATTCATGCTTTACTCCAATTATATACCTGGAAAGTTGTTTTGCAAATAACGTTTAAACCAGTGGATAGTATTTAGCCTTAAATTGAGTTTTTGTTGTTTGTTAAGTAGAAAAGTATGATTTACAGCTTCAGATTCTCTTGCCATGTCCCCATAGAGTCTGTCAGTAAGTAGTCCATCGTTCAGTGTACTTTGTTAAGTAGAAGGGTTTGTAGTTGTCTGGGTCAGTTGTGTCTGTTGTTGTTGTTGTGATGTTGTGAGTTTCATAGATAATTGCAGTAAGTCAAGAACCTTTCAAGAAACCATACTGCGAGTTTACCCATTAAAGGAGGTGTGTACCACTCTGTGTACCACTTATCAGTGTGGTAGTGAATAACAAAGAGAAGCAGTGCAGAACACAGTGCTCTGTATTGGCATAGTGATGAGAAGCAAGAATGATCTCACACACAGTTTCTGTGTATATATAATACTATCACTCTGATTGATTGCTACACATGGACATACACTGCACTTTCACTATTACTATTTACATGCAATATCTGTAAATCATGCACTTACCTACCACCAGAAGACTACATATCAGTATGATGCCTGCTGAAAATGCCTGCTGAACTAAATCTCCTACTCAAGCAAACATCATCTCATCAAATGTCATGATCAACCATCTCTAGAAAAACTGAGAAAACGTTTGCTTTTACGAATAGTATAATGACTAACCTATAAATAATAGCTAATATAACTGCAAATTAGGGTCTGACATTAGGGTCATTTGTTAGATATGAAACTATTAAAATTTTTTTTTATTTAATTTATTTTTGGAGCTTTTTTTATTAAAATTGGGGATTTTTTATGGGGAATAGTCAGCTTGTGGTGGTTTCTGGACTTAGATTCTAGATTCTATCATTCAAGCTTCACAGCAGTGTATGGAGTTTGTTGTTGCTCACCCATATCACTCCAATGATGAAGTGTGTGTTGGTGTCCTTGTCTGTGTCCTCTTTGACATCATAAAATCTAAAGAGAAATGATGGATTTGAGTTATTTCTCCTCTTTCTTTCCTCTTCTGCAGATTGTGCAGCTTGCAGAATAATAAAAATAAATAATGGGTAACCAATTCAAAAACCACCTTCCCAATAAAAATATACTTTTTATGTTTTTTTTTCTGTTTTTACATAGCATTTGCATAATAACTATAAATATATGCACTTAATTTGTTTTGAACATTGCATATACATTACAACTTCTGCATCGCCCATCATCACACATCAATCCTGGCCAAATCTCTCAGTATATATCTGTATATCTACATAGAAACTGTGTGGATACTTGGATGGGATACCAGGCTTTTGAGTTTGATTTTTAGGAGTTTAGACCTAGTAGTCAGACCTTGTGAGTTGAGGAAATGGAGGTTCCTATGTTTATATTTTTAATTTTTAAAACTGAACAAAAAAAAAGCTGTGGCTTAATGGTGTGGCTAGAAAGAGAATCTTTTTTTTTTTTTAACACCCTGCCAAAATGCCCAGCTTCGTCATTCTTATGACCCCTTCAATTCCACAGTGGCTGATCAAATCTACAAGGCCTTCTAGGCCAAGAACTATGCTAAGATGAGCTATCGTCCATTAGAAGTTCATTCTTTTGTTTATACTCTGCCCTTTGTTCCAGTCCATGCCTGATGTACCGTGAAACTAACACTGACATATGGCCAGTGATTAACTATTGGTATGCTTCACCATATTTAACATTATGCTGAAGCTTCCAGTCTCCACTCTGGGGTATTGCACTGCTACAAAAATCCAGACCTTTCACCCTTGACAGGTGAACTGGCAAAATCCCACCACATCAAAGCTGTTCCTCAGGACTGGATTTTCTAATAAGACCCATGTCTGCTGAATAACAACTGGGTCTCCAAAGTGAGTCAAGCATTGCATAAATGTATGTGCTAACCCTGGAAAATGAAATGACAAAGAAATGGGCTGAGAAAACAAATGACTCCTAAAGCAGACATATTTGCATGTAGGGGTATTCATTTTGAGACTTTCTAATACCAACGCATGTTTTCATGTAGGACATGTGAGGTTTTTTCCTCTGGTTTTCAAGTTTCTTACCAACTTCTAAAGCTATACTTCATAGCTTAGTTAGTTTTCTTTTTAAATTGTTGCTGTTGCAGAAATTAAGTTGTTGCCACAAAAGTCTGTACTATACAAACAGTTTTTATTTATAAAACTTAAAAAAGACTGACTTCACCAAGCAACAGTATCTGTGGTCTAAACAGAAAACATTTGAACTGTAATGTTAACTCAGGTGCAGTATAAAATCAAAGTTGCCATAAGGTCCTTGGTTCAAGTCCACTTCCAGGCATTAAGACACCAGGTCTTCAACAGGTATTCAGTCCTTGGACCAAATATCTGTCCTCCAGCGATGATTCCCTGGCCCTCTGGTTCTTCCTTCACATTTCACACTTTCAGATGCCTCTGTATCTTTTTGATGTTTCTTTGATAAAACAAGTTTTACATACAGCCATTGCTGATGCCTTGCTTAATTGCCAATAATTCTTAGAGTTTCCTTTAAAAGGATATCTATGCAATACATATTCTAGTGATACACAGAACAGCAATATACTGCATTAGAACAGTTTCTCACATACTAGAACATTCCATCGCATACTCTATTGGAGAGCACCCACACACTATATTGCACAATGTTTATGTTGTAGAAACTGCTCCCATACCTAGAGTATTTTTGTTTTGTGCTTGTTGTTTCTTTTCAGGGTTTACCGAGACCTGAGCTACATTAAATAGTTAATGTATAATGTAAAAACAATCCCCCGGATTCACTAATCTTTCGTTGCAGGACTAGCGTAGTCCTACACGGAAGCACCCATTTAGGAGCAGGACAGCAGCGCACCATGCATATTAATGAAGGCATGCTGTCCGAGCTCCCAGGCTTACACGGAGCATGTACGAGTGCAGGGGGCATGTCTGAGAGCAGAGCTCTCAGAATAAACATACCCCTGCAATGCAGAAAAGCAGAAAGTGTTAAGAGATGAGCGAGATCGCTCATAGGTGTCTGCATATCCCCACCAACAGTTCCCCATGTGTACAACAGCAACAGTACTGAAAAAGTAAATATAAAAACCCTTTTATGTTTTTTTAAAACACTGATTAAAGCTGACTGTAGGTGCATGGGTATGCCCATCTCTTAGCTATGGTTAAAGCAGCTTACAAGGCTGAAGAGGATAACAAGGAAGATATATTCAAATGAAGCAGCACAGCAATAGTGTAGTGGGCAGAGCATCTGCCTAACGAGCAGGCATTCCTGGTTTGAGTCCCACTGCAGAACATTCCATTTTCCATGTGAAATCTGTATATGAACATTTTTTTGCTGTATAACCTACTAAATAACATTTGAATGTGAATTGGAGTACTGCATTAAATGCACATGTGAAGTGTCAGTGTTGTAATGAATAAAGCACTAGTAAGCAGGTTTAAGCATAAATAAGCAGTAGTAAGCATATATAGGCACTAGTAAGCGTGTTTAAGTATGTTTGCGTGGGGTAAGCATTGCCTACACAGATTAAGCAAAGTAGAAGCTAACTGAGTGTAAGAAACTGTAACCAGACTTAGCTCCAGGCAAACCCACGAACACCCGCTTAGAACTGCTTTAAAGTGCCTTAATCACTTTGTACCCAACGGCCCGTGTTCTGCCAGCAACAAAATAAACAGCTTCTGCAAGGCTTGAACTCAGGACCCTGTACACCACAGTCACAGTACTTAACCGCTAAGGCAACACAACAGTACATAAGAGTGAGATTTTAAGAAACAAACCTCTCCATAAGAAAACAAGCTGAACATGTGAAAAGACTTTCTTTACAGGCTTATATTGTATACCCAGCTACATCACATAAATATGTGAACTGGAGTACTGCAGTAAGCACAGATGTGAGGTGTTATTGTACTAAATTGTAGAAGTCCTCAGGACCCCATACAGTGTATGTACACATGAATCATGGCTACCAGACACATATATAGCCTGTAATGAATAATAAATCACTGCCAAAAAGCAAATATAATGCTAAGTAACTGTTAAGCAATGCTAACCGCTGCACAGCTTAGCTTGTTAAGTGTAAGCAATGTGTAGGGGAGCCGATTCAATCTGCCTATTGGTATACCTCCTTAAGCACTGCCAACCTTAGGTAAGCAGGTGTGCCCATAGCTTAGCCTTTTCAAAACTGGCCAATCATGGAAAGTGCAGGAAGTTGGCCGTATTTAAACCCCACAAATGGGAATACATCCCATAACTGGTTGTAGCTTCCTACTGCAGGCAGAATGACTGGTGTGGTGAAGGCACTCGATTCAGAGTGCAGTGCTGGGTCATCCAGGAGTCAAAGATTATGGTATGGCTCCTGGTAAAACACCATGAGCAGAGACTACTGCAGGGCCAGTACCAGGGCTCGCAGTATAAAACGGAGGCCTAGGAAAGTCTCGCCCATGACCTCACCAATGCCACAGGTATCCCCTGGACCGGTGAGTAGGTCAGGCACCACCATGCTGACCTGAAGCGGCAGATGGGGGATGTACTGGAACAGTGGATCCAGGAGTACTCATTCTACTAAGTAGTTAATAATTGCCTAGCTTGTGTATACTATGGATAGGTATGGCTAAATATCACTGTATTTCTCTGACAGCTGCAGATGAGTGAGCTGTGAACCAGCAGGCCCAGATGCTAGGTTGCAAAAGCTGCTTTGCAAGGCAGGTTAGTAATTATTCAGCATGTACTGTCATAACAAATAAATATAAGAGCCTTAGAAAGTGTCGTACCAGTAGAAATGTGTAATATTCTGTGAATAAAGTTATAACCCCTGGAGTGCTTCTGTTTACTCTTCTTTCATATGTATTTGAAATGTTGCATACTATAAATAATACTATTCTATTAAGCAGTGTTACCCACATTGTGGTATGCAGATAAAATGTGTATGAAGTCCTGTATAACAGTGTTGGAAGTGCCAAGAGGTCAGTCATATTGTACAAGTGAGGGAGACTTACAAAGAAAACAGTAGAAAACATCATATCAGTTCTCTGATAGCACAGTGTACTGTGATGTTAACTCTATGATTTTGTCACACACAACAGGGGTTTGAATCCTGGGAGTGCTAGTAAGTTGTATGCGTAATCATACCCCACAACTGTACAGATTTTGTTACAATGTTCAGATAGAAAGTTGTATGCATAATTACACCCAACTGTACAGAATTTGCTAGAATGTTCAAACAGAAAGTTGTATGCATATCATACCCCGCAACTGTTCCAATCTGTCTAGCATATCCAGATAAATGGCCCACATCACCAGCCTGGTACCCTGTTTCCCTGAAAAATCAGTGTGATGATCCAAGAAATGTAGGCAGCCGTTAATGACATATAACTGATAGTCAGACATGTACATATTCAGAGAATGTATATGAAAACAAACCTGTCATTCTAGCACCTCACCCAAAGTGTATGAGAGCAATTCTTGACATGTGTTGCATTAACACCTGCATCTTGTCACGCTGGTATGTAAGACACAGGTCACGTATATAATAATCTATAAACATACCAGTGTAGAATACAAGGCCATTGGGTAGTGTAATAGTACATATAAGGGACAGATCACTGCAGTGACTAAGAATGTTGTGAAAACTACAAGGATATATTAGTTGTTAATTGAACTCTCTCTCTCACCCCTACCATATCTGCAAAAATAACCCAATGACACACAAGGATATATTAGTTGTTAATTGAACTCTCTCTCTCACCCCTACCATATCTGCAAAAATAACCCAATGACACACCTCAGTTGGTATGTGTACACTCCAAACTTATGTTGGGACATATGTCGTAATGGTTTATAAATATTCACATTTGTTTCTATGCATGTGCCATGTTAAAATACACCCATATTGGTGGCATGTTGCCATCAATGAAACCTGCATGCTGTTGTAATGGCCACTGTTGTTCCATATATGCATGTGTTCTGCTTGCTGTGCAACAGTTTTAGATTTGGTGTTTTGGGTTAATGGGAATACCTATGCATGCTGTTATAACTAATCCCAAATGCTGTTAACTATTACTAACCCATATCTGTCATAAACTTGCTACAACATAGCTCGTATGGGAAGGCCGGTCCCAACGGACCCACCTGTCCTACCTCAGCTGGCCATGGCACTGGGCACCAGCATGTCTGAGGCCCAGCCTAGGGCCTCCTTCTCCATTGGCCGTGTGCCACCTTCAGGTGGAACGACTGCAGGGGATGGGGTGAGGAGAGGAACATGTCACCCATCATCAGGTCCAGGCCGTGGTGTGCAAGGAGCTTGATATGGAGTTTCAAGATCGGCTATGCCAGCTTGAGGGCCGAGTGGTGCAATTAGAGGGTGAGCCTGCCCCTCCTACACAGCTCCCAGCACAGCCACTTTGGGGCTGTGAAGGTGCAGTGGTGACTGCCCATTGGTGGGGACCTCAGTCCCACTGTTTCCATTTGGGGGCTCATGGGCTTGCGACTTTCAAACACCCCTCCCGTCCAAGGTGTTTACCCCCACATGTGTCATATACCATCCCTGTATGCTGTCTTGTCTGTCATCCTACCCAACTTATCCTCCCTGAGCATACCTAATCTCCTTTCCCAACATTCCACTCTCACCTTAAAAAAAAGGGCAATCTGTTCCCAAAAAAAAAAATCATGCCCCATACATAGCTGTCCATTTTGCACACATGTCCGCTGGACACGTAATCTGGTCTAATTGGCATCACAACATATTATTGTTGTCCTCACCCCTCTCCTAGGGGTTGGAGTGTTCAGATGTACCCCCAAAGTCATTGCATATGCACAGCTGTTGCTGTAGAAGAAATGGGTAGCTATGGACCTTCCCTATACCCTTCCTGCACATCCCTAGCTATCTTGCCTACTGTCTTTCCCTCTTTGTGCCCCTTTTTCACCACTGTCCTGTCACCCCTTTTTCTTTTCTTTTAAAGAAATTAGCACATGGGTAAGTGGGAGTAGGCAGTTTTAAGCAGCAGTAAGCGGGTAACAGCCTGTTTGTGTGGGGGTAAGCTATGCCTACACAGCTTATGCAATTTAGAAGCTGAGTGTAAGAAACTGTAACCGACAGTTGGCAGTGCTTAGCTCCATGCAAACCCGCTTACAACTGCTTTAAAGTGCCTTAATCAGTCTGTATCCAATGGCCGGTGTTCTGCCCAGCAACAAAATAAACAGCTCCTACAAGGCTCGAACCAAGGACCTACACACCATAGACAAAGGGAATTACCACTAAGCTGTGACAGATTCAAATAAAGTCGACATTGTCAGAAAAATATCATCCAGTCCAGTCATGCAACAGCACAGAGAATGTAGACCTACAGCTAGATGGACGTGTGTGTGCAAATATGTTACTGTCTAAACGGATACAACATATCTATAGATGTAGTCACATATATATATATATATATATATATATATATATATATATATATATATAAACTATCCACATATATATACATACATATACAAATATATGAACAGATATACATGCAAATACCAAAACAACTACACATATATATGTCAACAACCATACATCCACATATACACAGCAAGTTACACATATGTACACAGAGAAATGTCCCCATAGGTGTATACAGACATAGTTAGAAATATGTAAGTAAATATATACACACACAGAGGTATACATGGCCAGACATCTGTAGATAGCAATGGGAGATTAACAGACACATACATGTCCACATGCACTGTGAAAGGCCTTGACAGGCCTCAAACAATATACGTCACAGACAAATTGGCATACCCCCCGCCCAAACACGACCACCCTGCAAAACACTACCAAGCTCAATGTAATGTATGTGTGTCTTTGAAATAGGGATTTAAATGAGTCCTCTGTCATGTTCCACATGTTGTCATCACATCCCCCTCTCCCCCACCCACTAGGCAGCCCGAGCAGTACAGGCCCAGCCAACCAATGCCATCCACGAGCCATAAATGCATTATCTACAGTTCCGCTTCCCCCCACTCGCTGCACACACACAGTCACCATCTCAACCCTGGTTACTGGCCCATAGCTACCACACCACTACACATTGCCCGCCTCCACACTCCCCCCCTCGAGACCCATCCCTTATGTTTTATTGACCCAAGTATCCAAGGTCTGGCACATGCTGTAGTCCATGCACATAACCATGGATACCTATGTAACTCTGGGTGTAGACGAAAGTTGTATACACAATGTTCGGGCTGTCCTGCATGGGAAGAATGATTACCTAGTATTAGCAATAGATTTCATGTGTGATTTTGTGTACACTAATGGATTTAGTTATAGGCATCGCAAAGCATACGTGGCACACAAGGTTGGCCGGTATGCACATGAAACAGTACCCAGCAATAATAGGCAACATGACAGGATATGTAGCTAAATATGTAGAGGTATGTGTGTGTGTATATATACCAATAACTACATGAAGATATACCTCTCCCTGTGTGTACTACAAATGTATACACATAGGCAGACATATAAATACCCGCATATAGATATATACATATGCAGCCACCCATACATCCACATGTCTTTATATATATATACACAGCTATATATATATCTTCCAACAACAATGAAATGAACAGTAAAAAACAAAGCAGGAGGTAGCAGCCACGGCTATGTAGAATAACAGTTTTATTAGTAAAGGAGGTGAGTGCTTTTGTGGCACCAGCCACTTCATCAGACAATCAAAGAAGATTAAAACACAGCATTTATACCAAGCTTATCATTGCCATCAACTACCCAATTAATCCTTAAAACCATATACCTAGTATAAAAAGTTTTATACCTAGTGTGAAAAATTTTAAAAGCTTAAAATTAAAAACAGCTTGACAATAGAGACAGCATATCACATCATACAACTTAATACATTCAATATAAAAGTATAAAAATATATAAAAGGTCGAAGGGGGAGGGGGTACTACCTACTATTTCTTTAAATCTCTATTTAGAAGAATGGGTTTAATATTAATTTTGTCATTCAGGCCTACCCCAATGTTAGCTCATAGCCTTATATCCCATTCTAGTTCCCTAGTTTCTACTCTATTCCTAACATCTCCACCTCTGTTGTCAGTATAGACTTTATCTATTACTAAAAATAAAAATTTATGTGTCTCATCATGGTCCCTCACATGCCTGGCTAAGACATTTGTCTCTATTCCTCTGGTGATATCATATATATGCTCCCGCATCTGGTCTGTAAGCCTTCGCATTGTCATTCCAACGTAGAAGGCAGGACAGACTGCGCAGTGTGCCAAGTATATAATATTCATACTGTCACAGTTAGTTAATATTCTGAAGGTAAACTCCTCCTTTATATCTGAATGTAGAAATCTACTTCCAGTGTCAACGAAGGTGCAATAATTACATTTATTGCAGGGGAAGGTTCCATATCTGACTGCATTTTCTATTCTTGTTTCCATGGGTTCTGGTCCACATAATAATCTTTTTATAGATTTTTTTTATTCTTAAAAGCAAATCTCTGGGTCTCATCTACCAGCCTTTTAACATCATCATCAGCACATAGTATATTCCATTTTTTTCGATATACTTCCTGTAAAGATCTAATGTTACTCGAGTAGGATACTTGTACTCTCATAGGTTTCTGACTAACAGTTCCTCCATCTATGATGGTGTCCATATCTGAAAAATATGTCTTACCTGTTCCTTCCCTTGCCTCAGATAGACCCACTAATGACTGTTGTATCTCTTTTTCACTGTACCCTCTATGTATGAACCTTTCCTTCATGTTCTTGATCTCTTCCTTATACTTAGTTTGATTAGCTGTCATTCTTGATGCTCTCAGACCTTGGCCTCTTACAGTGTTCTTAAATATATGTCTCGGGTGCATGTTCTGTCTATGCAGATAGCTATTCCTAAAACATTCTTTCCTATAGATTTCAATTTCCAGAACATCTATATCTTTTTGAAGTATCCTGACATCCAGATAATCTATAACATCATAGGAACGCTTCATTGATAAGTTAAGGAAGCTGGTACTATTATCTATTTTGTGGAAGAATGATAGAAATGAGGCTGCATCACCTCCCCATAAAATAGAGAGATCATCCACAAATCTCCTGTAGAACTTCAGATGCCTTCCCATCTCAGTGAGTAGGAATTCTTTCTCCCACATAGCCATAACAATATTTGCGTAGCCATTTGCACATGAAGTGCCCATGGCCACGTCATCCTTTTGTCTATATAAATTTCCTTCAAACAAAAATATATTGTTCTCTAATATCAGTTCCATCAACAGTGATAATAAATCAATAACTTGTACATCATATGTTTTGTCTTCCATTAAATACTGTTTGAAGAGCTCAACACCTTTACTATTAGGGATGACTGTGAATAGAGATTTCACATCCAGTGTAATCATGAGCCATCTATCCTCCACAGCTATACTCTTACAAAATGCATACAGATCTTTTAAAAACTGTTTTGTATCAATTAATGTAAATACATTCTTTTTCAATACAGTTTTAAGGTGATGCTCCACAAAAATGGACAAAGGTTCAGTACACCAGCCCCTCCCTGATACAATGGGTCTCATGGGGGGCACTCTGGGATGTTTATGTATTTTGGGGAGTCCTTGCATGATGAGTAGAACAGGTTTGTCTGCTATGAAGTACTTGAATAGCTCTTGGCTAATAACTCGACACTGTAATCATTCAAATAATGCATTGTATATTAACACGCTACTTACATGCACCTGTTGAATATCTACTTTCTGATAAGAAATGTCATCGTTAAACATTGTCAGCATAGATTCCTTATAAAAAACATAATCCATCACCACTAGAGAACCACCTTTATCAGCTGGTCTCACTGAGATGGAGCGATCATTACACAAAACCTCCAAAGCTTCTTATTCTTCTCTGTTTAAATTATAGAAGCATTTCTTAAAAAAATACCACTATCATATTTCTTTTATACATGCTTTTTCAAATGTCTCAATAGCAGCATTGTTAACAGGAATATAGCTACTTGGTTTCTTAAAAATGTTCACACAGCTATTACTCATATTATTGCCACCAAACTGAGATTTAAGCATAAGATTCCTAGTAAACATTTTAAGTTCTATAATATTGTCAGTCACATCCATTCTACTTGCCAGTACAAAGGATCTCCCTTTGTTCAATACACTTATCTCAGAATCAGTTAAAATCTGCCATGATATATTCCATACTAATGGATGTTGGATTGTTGCCACATTTTCTTGAGCATCATAGGTTGTTCCTCTTCTATGGATGCTTTCTGTTTCATCCTTCCTCTGCTTGTGGAGAGGTTCCAAAAAATTTGTAATTCATATAGGACACGGTGAAGAAAGAGCCGTGCTGTCAGATGGAACGGATGACATATGGCTAGTGTTAAAGTTAGTAGATACATTTCTTTCTGCAAATTTGCTGCAACCTCCTCTCTCAGGCCTCTGTATCTCACTGCTGCTTGTGGAATCAGAGGGAGGTGTGGCAGGAACTGGCATTACAGCATTAGAGTTCTCTAGTGTATCTCTAACAACAGAATTGTCAGGCTCAATCAGTTGCTTAGGAACCAAATGAGATTCAATGGGCTGAGTAGAGCTACTGCTATTCACACATTGTTATGCTCTTTGGGCCAAGCAAAGACACGCCCACTAGAAAAATCTTGCAAGTCCCTTTGCGCTTTCTTTTTCTTATAGCCCATCAGTTGCTGATCATAAACAGATATAAGTTCCAAGACATAGTCTAATTTTAAATCAACAATAGCATGCGGATATTTTTCATAGAGTTCTTCTTGCAGTTTATAGACATTGGATGATATAGTGAGTTCTTCTGGCTTAAAGAAATCTATTAGTAGCTGCATATAATTGTGACTGGTTCCTATGTTAATCTGCTGCCACTTTAATAATAAATCTTTGTACATAGTTCCATATGTGGGCATTTTCAGTACCCTTAAGCCCCGATGGACTATATTAAGCTTTAGATAGGCTTCAAAATAAAGTCTCTGTGACTGAAGTCATTTCAGTTTCTGTAAATCATTCTCAGTTTTAAACAAGTTTTTTCTCATTGCAGCAACAACATACTCACTGTGCTCTTCTTGCTGCAAATCTTGCACTAGAGGCTCTACCTCTAGCAAGGGGTTGTTTTTGACCTCAAGAAGTTCATGCAGGTTCCTTTGTATAAAATTCATTTGATTACCCTTTTCAGGGGCATAATCTAGCTCAATAATAGAGACATTTCCCTCTGCCATGTCCAGCACCACTCGTAATGTAAATGAATCCGCAGTAAAAACCAAACGGTGCTGGCAAGAGTTACCTCCAACAACAATGAAATGAACAGTAAAAAACAAAGCAGGAGGTAACAGCCACGGCTATGTAGAATAACAGCTTTATTAGTAAAAGAGGTGAGCGCTTTCGTGGCACCAGCCACTTCATCAGACAGTCAAACTGTTCATTTCATTGTTGTTGGAGGTAACTTGTTGTTGCTGCAATGAGGAAAAGACTTGTTTAAAATTGAGAATGATTTACAGAAATTGAAACGGCTTCAGTCACTGAGACTTTATTTTGAAGCCTGTCTAATATAGTTCCTCAGGGCTTAAGGGTACTGAAAATGCCCACATATGGAACTGTGTACAAAGATTTATTATTAAAGTGGCAGCAGATTAACTTAGAAACCAGTCACAATTATATGCAGCTACTAATAGATGTCTTTAAGCCAGAAGAACTCACTATATCATCCAATTTTTTTTAACAATTAATATATAGCACTTTTATTGTCTGCTTTCTAGTCTTTGAGTGTATTTTATTGCTATTAACTAATCTGCACAAGTAACTGATTTGTCTGCAGTTAAAAGCATTCTGTATCTTTACAAATCTTTATCTGTTTAAATACTTTTATCTGTTTAAAAACTTTATGGCTTTGCGCAGTTGCCCGCCCCTACTGTAAATCTGATCTTTGACACTCCTCCCTGTCTTGTGTCATTTGCTCATTCTACCTAGTACAGAGAGAACATTTGATAAGGCCTTCTGTTTCTCCTTTTTCCCTTTCAAAAAAAAATATATATTTTTTTTTTTGCCTGAACCTCCTTGTGTTCTGACTGTGCTTCTCAAACATTTTGGAAATATAGAGTATATTTCAGAGCATTTATTATAACTGTAATTGCCTAATATTGCTACAACTCAAGTGCTCTAGGTTGCACTGCATCTGGAGTGTTTGTGTGTTTTAGCTGCTTTTCTGTATATATAGACTTCTCTGTTTCTTTAACTAAATAAGCTCTGCAAAGTTGTTTTATTGCATTCCTGTCTGTATTTCTGAGTTTTTTGCACTTTTAAAGTTTGTTTTTGCTTAGTTTAACTGGTAAGCTACACACTCAAGTGCGCTAGCCGAATTAAAGCATTTACCGTGTTTCTGTACCTAATTTCTGCTACTTTGTAAAAAAAAAAAAAAAATCCTTGTTTCCAACCTTTACTGAACTAGAATAGTCCAGTCTTCAGGTATTGCTGATCTCTGGGCTGTGTCATAGTTCCTGTGTTGGCCATATCCTTATTTGGATAGGGGGAAGCTTCTTTGTTCACCAGTGAGAGTGGGGAGCTCTGAGCAGCCTATCTGTCCCTTGAGGAGTGGTTCCAGCCCAGTGACCTGTAGCTTATTGGCCATTTTGGACCATTTCCTATCTCTTTCTAACCTCCTGCTTTAAAACCAGCCTTAGCGAGCTTTTGCGCTTGTAATTTAAAGTTTGTCCTGTTTGTTGCATTTACCTGTTGAGGCTACACAATCAAGTGCGCTAGCCTGTGTTACATATTTGTTGCATTTTTCTGCTGTTTGTTGCAAAAAAAAAAAAAAAATGTTATCCTTGTTTCCCATCTTTCCTGACCTAGAGTAGTCCAAATACAGGCTTTGCTATATTCTGGACTTTTGGAAAGTTCCTGTGTTGCCTATTTCCTTTATTGGATAAAGGGAGGCTTCTTTGTTCACCAGTGGCAGTGGGGAGCTTGGAGCAGCCTATCTATCCCTGGAGGAGTGTTCCCAGCACAAGAATCTGGTAGTCTATTGGCCGTTTTGGGCCATTTTCTAGCTCTTTCAAGTCCCCCTGTATAAAACAAGTTTGCTCTTTCTTTCCCCTTGCATTGTTTAGTGCCATGGGGCTTAAACACAATTCGGTTTCACTTTTCTTCCAAACCTCTCTTCCTACTCTAAATCTAGTTCTCATTCTTTCCATAATAACCTTCCACCTCTAAAGCCTGGCACTTATATAGTCTAAGCTATATAATAAAGCACTAAAAAACTCACACTAACACAATTAACTAAACTGTTCCTAAAAAATTTTGTTTCCCAATTATATTTTTTTTCCCAATACTGTTCAAGCCTGTCCAAGTTGTCAATGTCATCTCCCTCTCTCTCATGTGAATCCTCTCCAGCTCTGGTGGGAATGTTGTCAATCTCCCATGTACACCATTAAACCCTGACTCTCCTTCAACCCTCTCGACCTCCCAACAATGCAACCATATAGCCAGAGATGCAACCCAATAAAGCCAAACTGGAGGATATAACCTCAGTCACTCAGTAGGAGAATAAACCAGTAAGGAGAGACAAACACACTCAGTACCACACCACGACAAACGTAGACCTATGCCGACAACAAACCAAAACACAAAACGAAAAACATGCAAAAGCTCTAAATAAAAGTCTGACCCTAAGCAGAAGCAACCCAAAAGCAGACCAAGCCAAAACAGTTACCAAACAACACAACAAAACAACATAGCTCACAAAGCCAGGCAACGAACAGTCCACACACCCAGTAAACAACACAAACACCACTGCTTATAATAGGTGACTATCGCCAGGCACACTGGGCACAGAGGAGAACCAGGCTGAACAAGGAGAAGGTCACGGTGCCTGCCTGTCGAGCCAGGATCACACACACACACACACTCACTCAGGCTCAAGGCAAGCCAAATACAAATATGACTCACTCATTGTCCATGCTGTGGTGAGATGGATGTGATGATGTACCCCCTGAATGTACAAAGAGACAGGAGCTCTCTGAGCATGTAGCCCAGGCTGGTAGGCGACCTGACCCCCTGTAGCATCTCTTACCTCACCAAATGATGCCACACAATATGAAGATGAGATGATCAATTCCCAACATTGGCTTAAGTATTGATGTCATTCAAAGGGGATCCAATGCCTGTCTGCCTGGGATGACATGCTCGACAAGCCACGATGCTTCGCTATGGACGGCTTGCACCTGTCACCCCTGGGCTTTCGGATATTGGCAAAGGCTCTTTCCACCCCCATAGTGCCTTTTTTAGGCAAGGCTCAAAAGACAAACCCACCTCCATAGGTATCACAAGGGATAAGAAACTAAGAGTAATGCTACTCAATGCCAGAAGTCTAAACCTCAAGGTGCATGCACTCAAAACTCTCCTTAGCATGGAGAACATCGATATCTGTGCAGTAACAGAAACCTGGTTCAAGGCTCCCAAGAGCACCCCAGCACTACCATGTTATACCTCATACCATGTTTTTCGGCCCCAAAATTTGGGCCCGACCCAAAAAAGGAGGGGAGTATCAATATTCAAAGATACCCACACCTCCAGGTTGGTGGCACAGCACGAAGCATCAGAGACTTTCCATGTGCAACTAACAGTGGGTAAAACTGCCTTCCAGTTTATAGCCTGCTACAGACCACCCTCCCAAACCCAGGAACCCCACTCGGCCTTCCTGAGAACACTGGAAAATATGAAGGTCTCTCCAAACACCATTATATTGGGTGACTTCAACTACCCTAACATAGACTGGGAGCATTAATCTAGCTCCAACACCCTAGCCCAAAGGTTCCTAGAATTTATAAACTCAAATGCTATGGAACAACTTGTTGCCACTCCCACAAGAGGGGAAAACATACTGGACCTGATCATCACCAACATGGGTACTCTATGCTCCAGACCAGAAGTTTATCCCTCACTGGTAAGATCAGACCATAAACTAATCTCACTAGATATTCGCATCCCGACCCCAGCCCCTGCCAAGAAAACCACAGTGAAAAACTTCTCTAAAGCAAATTTCACACTCCTCAAAACCGAGGTGAAATCCTTCAAAGCCCTCGGGCCTGTGGAAAATACGGCCCAGACCGCAAAATCCTTTATATACGCATTCTATGAACACCTTCAGGAATGCATGGATCATGCAATCCCAAATAAAACCAAGACCCAGTCTTCCAAGGTTAGGCGTCCTGTCTGGTGGACCCCAGCCATAAACAAACTATACAATAGAAAGAGGAAGCTACTACATGATAGAGCAAAATCCCAAAAAGGGAAGGCATCTCTGATCAGTATTAGCAAAAAACTACGGGCACTCATAAAATCGTCTAAGGCCAGCTTTGAGAGAAAAATTGCACAGGACACTAAGGATAATCACAAGGCTTTCTTTAGTTATGTTAGGAACCTGGGTGGGAATTCCCAGATATGCTCAGAATTAGTCCAAAATGACAAAAAATACACAGAACCCACAGACATTGCCAACATCCTAGCTGACAGGTTCAGCGCAGACTTCTCCCCCCCTTCCCACCAAAATGGCAAATATCTATCCCAGCAGAGTGCTGCCCCCCTGACATCTCAGATGCTCAGGTAAGAGCTGCCTCTCCAAAGCAAAAAACACAGCATCAATGGGACCAGACGGTGTCCCGGGTTGCGTCCTACATTAACTCCAAGAAGAACTAAACCCAAACATAAAACTACTGTTCAATCTCAGCCTTACTACAGGATATGTACCCAAAGAGTGGCATACAGCAACAGTGGTCCCTCTCCACAAAGGTGGTGCCTCAACAGATCCTGGAAACTATCGCCCCATAAGCCTGACTAGCTTGGTCTGCAAAGCTATGGAAAGGATCATCATGGACCTCATAAATAAAGATATTGGGGACCTACAGACACTGGATCCTACCCAGTTCGGCTTTGTTAAGGGCAGATCCTGCCTCTTAAACCTGGTCAATTTCTTTGAAACAGTCACCAAGGCCACTGACGAGGGGAAGGTGGTCCACACAGCCTACCTGGACCTTGCAAAAGCCTTCGATACAATACCCCACTCGGGCATTATAGATAAGCTCATCAGCTTAAATATAAACCCCTATGTCACTAAATGGGTTGCAAACTGGCTCAAGGACAGAACCCACATGGTTAGAATTGCTGGAGCCATGTCAGACTCCAAACCAGTTACAAGTGGCATCCCACAAGGCTCAGTCCTGGGACCTCTCTTACTTGGTATATATTTCTCGGATGTACAGGCTAACACGGAAGGACTGTGGCTGACCAAGTTCGCAGATGACTGCAAACTGGGTGCCATAATCGACTCTCCAGCCGACACAAGCATCATACAAAAGGTCCTCATAGAAACAGACAACTGGTGCCAGAGCCATGGCCTCAAGCTAAACACCAAAAAGTGTATAGTCATCCCCTTTGGCAAAAACAAAGTGCCCACAAATTACCACATAGGTGGTAATCCATTAAGTACGGAAGAAGTAATTAGGGACCTGGGTACCCAAGTTGATAGCAATCTCTCATTTGACAATCACGTGGCCAAAGTGGTTAGAAAAACATTTTATATAGCCCACCTAATCATGAAGGGATTCACATCTAGATCAGGGGAGGTCACTGTGCCTCTTTACTCATCCCTCATCAGGCCCATAATTGAGTACAATGCCCCTTTTGGGATGTACCTTACCAGACACCTGCAGCAATTGGAAAGACCCAAAAGTACCACACCAAGAGGATCAAAGGGCTCAAAGAGATGCCATATGCTGCCCGGTTAAAGAAACTCCAGCTCTACTCAGTGGCATACCACCTGCTCAGAGGTGATCTGTGCCTGACATATAAAGCCATGTCCAACCTGGAATTAATGGACATGCTGCACCTCAGAAAATCCAAATCCCATCGAGCTACGCGCTCGAGAGACTTGAACCTCAGCACTGAAATAAATAGGACATGCTGGAGGGACAGATTCATAACCCAGAGGCTCCCTTCACTCTGGAATAAAATCCCAGTCCAGGTGAGGCAGAGTCCCTCATTGACTCTCTTCAAGAGGAATCTTGATGAGTGGATGGGAGATTGTAGGTTTACCCCAGGTATCACTTCTGTGTCACTGTTAGACAGAGGCATAGTATACTAACCTCGAAAAAGGGCATAGCAAAATTCATTTAAAATGGGTGGCAGAAGCCAAACACATTCTGGCTAGGCTTATAAATGCCCTAGGGCAGATAGCCTAGTATGAACCTATGAACCTATGAACCAATGTCTGTAAATTGCAAGCAGAACTCTATGAAAAATATTCGCATGCTATTGTTGATTTAAAATTAGACTATGTCTTGAAACTTATATCTGTTTATGATCAGCAACTGATGGGCTATAAGGAAAAAGAAAGTGGAAAGAGACTTACAAGATTTTTCTAGTGGGCGTGTCTTTGCTTGGCCCAAAGAGCATAACAATGCTGTGAATAGCAGTAGCGCTACTCAGCCCATTGAATCTCAATTGGTTCCTAATCAACTGATTGAGCCTGCCAATTCTGTTATTAGAGATACACTAGAGAACTCTAATGCTGTAATGCCAGTTCCTGCTACACCTCCCTCTGATTCCACAAGCAGCAGTGAGATACAGAGGCCTGAGAGAGGAGCTTGCAGCAAATTTGCAGAAAGAAATGTATCTACTAACTTTAACAGTAGCCATATATCATCCGTTCCATCTGACAGCATGGCTCTTTCTTCACCATGTCCTATATGAATTACAAATTTTTGGAACCGCTCCACGAGCAGAGGAAGGATGAAACGGAAAGCGTCCATAGAAGAGGAACAACCTATGATGCTCAAGAAAATGTGGCAACAATCCAACATCCATTAGTATGGAATATATCATGGTGGATTTTAACTGATTCTGAGATAAGTGTATTGACCAAAGGGAAATCCTTTGTACTGGCAAGTAGAATGGATGTGACTGACAATATTATAGAACTTAAAATGTTTACTAGGAATCTTATGCTTAAATCTCAGTTTGGTGGCAATAATATGAGTAATAGCTGTGTGAACATTTTTAAGAAACCAAGTAGCTATATTCCTGTTAACAATGCTGCTATTGAGACATTTGAAAAAGCATGTATAAAAGAAATATGATAGTGGTATTTTTTTAAGAAATGCTTCTATAATTTAAACAGAGAAGAATAAGAAGCTTTGGAGGTTTTGTGTAATGATCGCTCCATCTCAGTGAGACCAGCTGATAAAGGTGGTTCTCTAGTGGTGATGGATTATGTTTTTTATAAGGAATCTATGCTGACAATGTTTAACGATGACATTTCTTATCAGAAAGTAGATATTCAACAGGTGCATGTAAGTAGCGTGTTAATATACAATGCATTATTTGAATGATTATAGTGTCGAGTTATTAGCCAAGAGCTATTCAAGTACTTCATAGCAGACAAACCTGCTCTACTCATCATGCAAGGACTCCCCAAAATACATAAACATCCCAGAGTGCCCCCCATGAGACCCATTGTATCAGGGAGGGGCTGGTGTACTGAACCTTTGTCCATTTTTGTGGAGCACCACCTTAAAACTGTGTTGAAAAAGAATGTATTTACATTAATTGATACAAAACAGTTTTTAAAAGATCTGCATGCATTTTGTAAGAGTATTGCTGTGGAGGATAGATGGCTCATGATTACATTGGATGTGAAATCTCTATTCACAGTCATCCCTAATAGTAAAGGTGTTGAGCTCTTCAAACAGTATTTAATGGAAGACGAAATATATGATGTACAAGTTATTGATTTATTATCACTGTTGATGGAACTGAGATCAATATCTTTTTGTTTGAAGGAAATTTATATAGACAAAAGGATGACGTGGCCATGGGCACTTCATGTGCAAATGGCTACGCAAATATTGTTATGGCTATGTGGGAGAAAGAATTCCTACTCACTGAGATGGGAAGGCATCTGATGTTCTACAGGAGATTTGTGGATGATCTCTTTATTTTATGGGGAGGGGATGTAGCCTCATTTCTATCATTCTTCCACAAAACAGATAATAGTACCAGCTTCCTTAAATTTTAAATGAAGCATTCCTATGATGTTATAGAATATCTGGATGTCAGGATACTTCAAAAAGATAGAGGTGTTCTGGAAACTGAAATCTATAGGAAACAATGTTATAGGAATAGCTATCTCCATAGACAGAGCATGCACCCGAGACATATATTTAAGAACACTGTAAGAGGCCAAGGTCTGAGAGCATCAAGAATGACAGCTAATCAAACTAAGTATAAGGAAGAGATCAAGAACATGAAGGAAAGGTTCATACATAGAGGGTACAGTGAAAAAGAAATACAACAGTCATTAGTGGGTCTATCTGAGGCAAGGGAAGGAACAGGTAAGCCATATTTTTCAAATATGGATACCATCATAGATGAAGGAACTGTTAGTCAGAAACCTATGAGAGTACAAGTATCCTACTCGAGTAACATTAAATCTTTGCAGGAAGTATATTGAAAAAAATGGAATATACTATGTGCTGATGATGATGTTAAAAGGCTGGTAGATGAGACCCCGAGATTTGCTTTTATGAATAAAAAAATCTATAAAAAGATTATTATGTGGACCACAACCCATGGAAACAAGAATAGAAAATGTAGTCAGATATAGAACCTTCCCCTGCAGTAAATGTAATTACTGCATCTTCTTCGACACTGGAAGTAGATTTCTACATTCAGATCTAAAGGAGTTTACCTTCAGAATATTAGCTAACTGTGACAGTATGAATATTATATACTTGGCACACTGCACAGTCTGTCCTACCTTCTATGTTGGAATGACAATGCGAAGGCTTACAGACCAGATGCGGGAGCATATATATGATATCACCAGAGGAATAGAGACAAATGCCTTAGCCAGGCATGTGAGGGACTATGATAAGAAACACAAATTTTTATTTTTATTAATAGATAAAGTCTATACCGACAACAGAGGTGGAGAAGTTAGGAATAAGAGTAGAAACTAGGGAACTAGAATGGGTTATAAGGCTATGAGTTAGCATTGGGGTAGGCCTGAATGACAAAATTAATATTAAACCCATTCTTCTAAATAGAGATTTAAAGAAATAGTAGGTAGTAACCCCCTCCCCCTCGACCTTTTATACTTTTTTATACTTTTATATTGAATGTATTAAGTTGTATGATGTGATATGCTGTTTCTATTGTCAAGCTGTTTTTAATTTTAAGCTTTTAAAAATTTTTACACTAGGTATAAAACTTTTTATACTAGGTATATGGTTTTAAGGGTTAATTGGGTAGTTGATGGCAATGATAAGCTTGGTATAAATGCTGTGTTTCACTCTTCTTTGATTGTCTGATGAAGTGCCTGGTGCCACGAAAGCGCTCACCTCTTTTACTAATAAAGCTGTTATTTTACATAGCCGTGGCTGCTACCTCCTGCTTTGTTTTTGTACTGTATATATATATATATATATATATATATATATATATATATATATATATATATATATATATATATATGTATGCATACATATACAGATATATATATATATATATATATATATATATATACATATATATATATATATATATATATATATATATATATATATATATATATATATATATATATATATATATATATATATACATATACAGATATATATATATATATATATATATATATGTGTGTATGTATGTGTGCGTGTAAATATACACAGATATATAGCTAGGATATGATGCAGCTATTAAGGAATACATATGTTCACAGGCCGTGCCAGTGGGGGGGAGGGGCCCAATTAACAAACGTGTAACACATAGCATCAACCCCCCCCCCAGCGAGACAGGTGAAATATACAAACACGCAATAAAACTAAACATACCACCGCTTCCCAGACTACAGACAGGATACTACCAGTGGGAGAGACCCTCCAAGTCTAATCTTGAAACAAAGACAAGAATGTCCCTTGTGGGACAAGCCAAAAATTTTATGGCTATTTGGCCTTCCAGCCATTACACAGATAACCTATGGCCGGGCATGCTTGTACCCGGACTACAAGGTTGTGGAAGCCTGATGACCCATGGGGAGAGACAACGTATGTGATGGGTCCTGAGAATTGGGGAGTGGGCAGTGTGTACTGGTGTGTTCAGACCCGACCTTCACCCGGAGTAAGGAAGAGTGCCAAAGAGGAGGTGCGGGTGGGGAACTATGGGAATGTTATTATGGGCCTAGGCATGCAGGTGTTGGCTGCAGCAGTTCTATGTGGACCACCCCAGGGATGTAAGCAATATTGTGCATTGGGCAGAGCCAACGCCTAATGAGCAGCCACGTCCAGTATGAGTCCCACAGCAGCAATATCTAGTTTACATGGCAAAGGATGGTATAACCAGATGTATTGTTGCAAACCCACTAAATGACACCAAAGAACACATAGTCGCAACACCCCACTGTAGGCATGTAAGTCGAACTAACTGGCATCACAAGGTATTATTGCTGTCCTCATCCCTACCCATGGGTGTGTGTGTCCAGACCTATCCCCAAATGCAGGGTATATACACAGCTGTCACTGTAGAAGAAATGGCCAGCTGTGGAACTTCCCATCAGCTATTCTGCACATCCCTGGACATGTCCCCTACTATCAGCCCCTTTGTGTGGCCCAATAACATCACTTACCTATCGACCCCTGTTTCATTCCTAGTAATGTTCGCAGTCACAAGTAGGTGACACCCTTCACACAACTATATTGGCAGAATCTGGAACCCCCAATGCCAGGTGTATTACCGCAGCTGTCCCAGATGACACATGTAAATAACACATGAAGGGAAAACTCAAGCACACTTGGATCACCACCTGCTCACCACCTGGTGAAGTCCACCCCCCCAACTAACAGTCCACACCCCTACACCAACTACTGACAGCGACACCTCCTGTCCTGCCTCGCATGCATATCCCAACACCCTGCAAACCTGCACTACTGCTCCCCCATTAATCAGTCGAATGGCCTACTATACAGTTAAAATATCCCCCCCTCCACCTACACCTTCATTATTCACATCTACTCTACAACACATGTGTATGGCATAACTAAACCTAACCCGAATACCTGAGTGTAACCTATCCAGAACTGCTAAACTGGAATCCCACTTCACCTTACACTGACCTTGGCGAACAGTCATACCTGACATGTACACCTGACTTAAGCATGTATAATACCTACATGTTCATGAAGTAGCACGGGGGTATATGGCAGCAAGCGGGAGTATGCCCGTTTGGGTGGAGGTAAGCAATGCCCGCACTGTTTAATCAATGTGGAGGCCAACCCAGTGTAAGCCGCCATAACCGGAGGTCAGCAAGCCTGAGCTTCATGCACACCAGCGCATACCCACCTACACTCCCCCCCCAGTGCTTTAGGCATGTTGTAGCCCACAGCCCTCATCGTGGCCAGTAACAACATAATCAGCACTCCCAGGTCACCCCCCACCCTGCACAGTATATTCCAAGTGAGTTACCACGAAGGCATGGCAGATATACAATCAGCTACTGTTATCACAAACATATCATCTGGCACAGTCAGTCAACAGTATAGGAAATGTATGTAAGTATGTAGATTAATACCAACAAACGTGCACATTGCTCAATCACAGTATTCCGAGCAGTCTGTGAGTATTAATGAACAGTGCCTGACCACACATACTGTGAGAACAGTAGTCTTATATAATACTGAAGAGAGGAATGGAAAACGGGGCATGCCATGGGGGCATGCTTCATCTGAGGAAGTGGGAGATGAGGCTGGTCTGGTGTATGAGCAAACTGCTGCTTCTCAAACCCCTAGCAGGATGCTACCAGTGGGAGAAACAGTGTAGACCAGCAAATTCTACTCGTGACACAACCATAGGTCCATCCCTGGTGGGACAAACCAGACTTTGTGGGTGACAATGATGTTTCCACCAGTATTGGAGGAGGATCAAGGGAAGGCTCGAATGTACATGGACTAAATGGATGAAGAGCCTGCAGAAGGTTGCATCGAGACAGTAAAATGGAGGAGTACCAAGACGTGCAGAGAGGGAAATGTGTGGAGGTTTGGTATGGCAGGGCTAGCAACTGGATGCTGTGTACATGGAGCTCGGGAGCCAGGGAAAGGGAGCATGGGTATGACATTAAGGTAGAAATATACAAATTAAGCAGAACTGCAATAGTGTAGTGGGCAGAGCATCTGCCTAACGCTTATGCATTCCTGGTTCGAGTCCCATTGCAGCACATTCTATTTTCTATGTGAAATCAGTATATCCACATCATTTTGCTGTATAACCTACTAAATGACATTTATACTTAAACAGGAGTACTGCATTACACATAGACCCACTCACTATTCAAAGGACATGAGACGACAAACAGGTATGTATACACAGACAAACTTTAATGGTGTATTTTACAATAATGTATGCCATTACTTACAGCACATAGATCTGGACTTATTTAATCAGTGAGGAATGCAAGGTCCACACAAAATAGTATATGCCGACAGTGCCGATTTATAACCCACTATGCTGTCCATCCCAAGCCCGTCAATTTGTACAACTGTAGACAAAGGATTTACCGTCAAGATAGGCAACAATAAACAATAACAGATGTAGTTCAGCAGCCGCCAGTTACACCCTGTATTCAAGGCCTAGGGGGACATTTATTACCTGTGCTAATGTCTATGTGTCTATCACATGTATGGACTCTGACCAACAAATGTTGTGGGAGTCCACGGTATGACTGGGATGATAGCAGGAATGCTAGCAGTAAATAATGATAGGCCAATACCAAACAACCCCTAACCGTATCACAGCAGGACAAAGCCAGCCATATATGTGGAGGACAGAGGCAGGAAAACAGGGCCATACATGTAATATTGCTGTTACACACCCTGCAAATTGCTGGTGTTAAGGATTCATTGCAACATACCCTTATGGAGGAATAACACATCAGGAACACAAATGGAAGTAGCCATGTACTGATAGCATGCAACAGACAGATTGCCGGGGATATATCTAGGACAAGACCTGTGTGGTGCACAGGCAAAAGCAAACAGACAATCCACTGGACATCATGTGGATAGGCCCACTGTTGAGAGCTATGCAGACAGACTGCATTCCATCCTAAACTACTATGTACACACAAACACTGCAAGACCAGCAATATACAATGCACATAACAACACTACTCACTCTGTCTGTAGGTCTGGAACTTCTTATGATTGTGTAATTGCCCTGTGTCTGCAAGCCCCACTTTAATAGGTACTGCAACCTGCCATCTGTAGCACTGCTGCTCACATACAGGAAGGATGTCCTCCATACTGGAAAGGTGAAGGGAAAATGCCCACATGAATAAGCAATTTATAGTACTGAGTTGCCATGACAATGGTTAACTGAATCACTACACAGCAGACTGCACGCAGTCAGCAACTGTTGCACACTGATGAGTGCAGAGCCCATCACTTGATCATGTGCATCACCTACAAAAACCATGCTGCAATCCATTTAAACCGACTCAATCGCTGTACTGGAGAGGGAGAGAGAGGGAAAAAAAGAAAAGATAAAACAAAACTCACACATAGTGGGAAACAAGAACCTACAAGCCAAAACTGTGAAGGCATCACACCCATCCAAAAAATAAAAGGTTTGTAAAACATAACTGTATGTAATTTAATGTAGTATGTGGTATCGATTAATAGGATATATGATGTTGAATGTTATGTGCCATCTGTAGTTCCTGTAATGTTGTCCCACTGAACAACTGCTCTGGACAATACTGTCTGTCCCTGTAAGCAGTGAGAAATACCCGCCAACTGTGCAGATCAGCAATGAATGACAAAGATGTCAGCCATAATATCTTTGTATGTTATGTTAGTGTGGACAATAGCTGGTGGTAGAAGTACTGCCATCATGATAGACACATGGGTGTCAGAGCACACCACTTGCAGGACAGTCATGTTAATGTGTAATGTAGCATGCACAAATGCCATAGATGTGTAATAGGTGAACCAGCAATCTCACACCATATTTACCACCCTAATGTTAGTCTGTGTTCACATGTTGCACCTGTCTGTGTTACAGCAAGACAGAACAGTGCAGCTGTGAATGAAAGACAGTTACAGAATGTGGACCAGATGTCTCTATGCACTCCACATATCTGTGTGATACAGAATGTGATGTGTATGTGTACAGATACACAGACACTCATATAAACATAGGTATATCAACAACGTACAACATATATCTACTCATATATGTACATAGATGTATATTTATACACATATATATAGTGGCACTGACAATGGCATGCAGGTGAAATAGTCTGTAACAGGACAGCAAAGTTAAGTGTCCCCACAGGGAGCATGGCTACAAACACATAGCACAAAGCATGGCACATACACAAAGCACAAAGCTTGGTACAATACAACATATGTCCCAATGGTAGGTAAGCAGCTGACATAACAATTGCAGTGTGTGAATGGTTTGTTGTAGCTGATATGATTGGGGGAGACAAATATGTGTATTAAGAACTATGGTAACCCTGCTGTATGGGTGGCTCAGACCTGTTTCCATCTTTATGTCTTCCAAGAAACATGTCAAATAGTTGTCTTCCAGCATATAGCACCACTGAGACAGAGATATCATTATCGACCACCTGGTACAGCACTATGAACTGCTGTTTGGGCGGACAGCTCATAACAAGCAGGAGAGGACCACCCTGTGGAACGAGCTAGTCCACAGGGTCAGTGATGTCAGACTGCATAACTGCAGCTATGAGCAGGTCCAGCATCATTGCACCGACCTGCTTCAACATGTACGTCGGCGTGCAGCTGCCGTAAGGGAGGACCACCTCACAACAGGCGGGGGCAACCCACCCATCCACCCCTCACCCCTGTGGAGGAGCTTCTCAGCAGCCTTGTGGCACCTGGCCACCTGCAGCATCAACACCTGGCAGGACACATCTTGGAGGTGGGTTCCAACAATACACCAGCTGAGGAGCATGCAGGTAAGGCCCCAGGGCACATCAGTACCCCACTCTTGTGTATGCATTTGCATCTGTACAGGTACATCATGCAAATCTGAGATTTCATATACACAGTCTGCTGCTGTGTAGTAGTAATAAACAATCATGTATAAGCTGTAATATTGTGTAATTCTACTGTTGATGTAATGTAATGCTGCACTCACCTTTTTTGAATGCCACAGCTGTGGCCCTTGACATCAGCTTTCACACACTCCTATGTAGGTCCCTTCAGCGTACCACCACGGCAGCAGCTCATAGCTGGTGAGTATGGTTCGTGTTCATACATGATGATAAACTTGGCATGTAATAGCTATGGGATATCCCATGCACATGTCTAACACACCTACCCATACTACATGCTGTACACGTTCATGTTTTGTTGCTGTGAAATATACTGCATCACAGTAGAGACGATGCCCGGGTATTGGAAGGGTACATCCTGTCAATGTGCAATGTGTCCACAGGGATATGAAGTGTGGCAGGACACATGGTCTACAGTAGGGACATGTGTGACTCAACACCACCATGGCTGCAGCTGCACACAATCCGGTTAACTAAATGTTGCAGATGTAACCCTGACCCCCACAGCACTCATGACAGCAGTGTGTACATTTCAAGGGATGTGCACATGAGTAGACTTTGCAGCCATGCAGAGGTCTGGGACATGTGTAGGGCACCCCCCACAGCCATGGTAGGGTCTGCTGGTTGTCAGTGTAATAGTCATACATGCACTACTGATGTTGTGTCTGTAACACAGACATCAGGCATCCACAACTGATAGCTGTTCACATATCATTCCAGATATGAGTTGCTATAACACATAGGGGCTGTGAGCATTGGAGCTGACATAGCCAACACAGTACTACAGATGCATCAGTGGATTCCACACTTGCAAGGTATGGTGCACAGTACAAGGCAGAGTGCGGAATACGTCCACAGTAAAACTTTGTACATGAGTGCAGTGTTAACAGGTGGAAGGGCCATCCCCTACCAAACAGCCCATGCCTCACACACATGTATACTGCTGCTAGCGTGAAGTCACTATAGTTGTACTGCATGTTGTTGAGCACCATATGTGGTGCATGTTGACAGAAGGGTAATGGGAGGACTTTGTGTACAAATGTGCAAATCCACATGTAGGAGTGTGGGTGTGTGTGTGTGTGTGTGTGTGTGTGTGTGTGTGTGTGTGTGTGTGTGTGTGTGTGTGTCTCTCGATTGTGTTTGTAAGTGCCATCTAGTGGAGTGTGGACAATGCATGTTCTATGTGTGTACGCGTGTGTGTGTGTGTGTTTGTGTATATCCATGTATGCACAGGCAATAGTGGGGTTGACCACATGGCAGTACTTCCCCTTGGGATTGTGCTATACATGGAGTGAGACATGGGACACCAGGACAACCTGTCAGGTATGTGAACACAGGACAGCTGATAGCATAACAAGGTCTGTAGCATGAAGCATGCACTGGGAGGTGAAGTACATACCAGGTATACACATCATATTGCCAGCAGCATATAGGTAACTGGCTACCCACATATGCAGCACTACAAATGCAATGGAGAATTACCATAGCACATCAGTGAGTGTATCCAGGTAGTACTGTTGTCCGCATGATGGGTCACTTGTGCAGCAGATATGGCATGGACTGAGCAAGACTGTAGTATGAGGCTCTGATGTGTGACATATGTAGTGAATGTAGCAGTCCCAACCATATGGGGGCCTCATACACCATTACTGTCCATACACAGGGTAATACAGGGTGACAGCAGTGAGGCCATGTACAACGTACCCCACCCAAGTCAGAGAGGCAATGGAGTAACAGGTCAGGTGTTGTAACCACATGTGTAGGCATAGAGAGGAATGATATGTTAATGGGCAGTAGTGATGCGTGTATATTAGCAAGTGCCATGCAGGATGGGGAATGTATGTAACTGACTGTGGGACTGTCCATAAACCCAGGGAAAGTGAGGTAGTAAGGTGGCTGTCAGTGTGAGTGTGTGTGAGTGTGTATACTCTTATGCAATGCTGTACAGGTCTTAACGTGTGTATTTGTTTCCCCCACAGGTGGAGAGGTGGGTCAGGGTCCCTCCTGCATGCAAACTGAGGTAGGTGTCCCTACAGACACTAATGATGATGATGGTACAGGTGAGGCACAGGTGGGGTTGTCAGAGGCTGACACTGCACCATGTGTCATCACCCTCATAGCCACCCCAAGCCTGCATACAGTTACAGTGCCCCTACAAACTACATCACATGTGGCCATAGGGACAGTTGGCATTTGGTGGCAATGACCAAGGAAGTGTGGTGTCCATGCCAACTGTGTCGGGTCGCAGTCGGCATAGCCAGATGTCCGGAAGGCCATCACATTGGCAGATGTACCGTGGTGCTCATGGGAGGACCGCAGGTCATCATGCCCCTGGCAGAGGCACCACAACTGATACCACCAGAAGCATGTTTCAGGCCATAATGGAGGCACAGGCACGTACAGAAATGCACACCAGACAGAGCGCAGAGGTCTGCTTTCCCAGCTGTAAATGGCAACCTCCATGAACTCGCTGATGCCTTCCATGAATATACCGAGGTCATGGATAGACAGTGGGGTGAGACGGTTGGCCTCCTCGACCGTGGTATGTCTGTGCTAGAACGTGTGGTGGGAGTGGTGCGACGGCTGCATGGACATAGGCTAGAGACACCAACAGTTGGCAGTCAATGTGGACATGCCAGGATGCCCAGCCAATACCATAGTGGCAGTACCAGCCCCAGCACACCACTGGGGCTGCTGTCCACACCGCAGCAAGCCTCATGCATATGGCCCTGGCCAGTTCCAGGTGGGATATGGTTCCAGCGGACATATGTCATCATTAGGGGAGAGTAGCACCTCAAAGTTTGTACCTGCATGTGCCCATGTAGTCCCTGGCAGGCACAGTCGGCGTGTCCATGGCCGGAGGCAGTGAACTGCACACCCTGCCAGGTAGGGTCTACAGCTGTCCAACATCACCCGTATAGGGCAGCCAATGGCAGAACTGTGTGCATGCATACCCACACACTATGCAACTGCACCTAGGGTGACCCCATACCGACACACACCACATCACCACGCCCCAATCAATGAACCACACCCCTCACCCACACACATAGTGACACATGTTTGGACCACCCTCAGCCTCTGGCACACCTGCAACACACCCTGTGCATATGATGATACCTGTGCCACATCCTTGTCATCCAGAACATCAATGCAGGGACACGCTAACATGGTTCTGATGCACACTGTGACTGTGAAAGAGTGCCACATTGTACTGCAGTGTAGAATGTAGTCAGGGGTATTGTGTACTGAATACATGTCAGGTGGTGTAGCCATGCAGCTATGATGCATCTCAGCTGTTGGTAACACCAGTTGTTATCCCCATACTGTCATCCATTTGTGCTGTAGGTGTACATGTGTAAGCAGGAGGATGGTCTTCAGTCATATTCCACAAGGGTATGTCAGTGTGGTGACAACATGGCCATGACATATGTGGTGTGCAGTTGCACACATGCCACAGATATGTATAACAGTTATTGGCCATGCAAAATTGACCAGTGGCTTGCTGGTACAGGTATAATCTGCACCCATATGTCAACCCATCCACATACGCACATATCCTTACTTGGCGACACTGTATCTAGACCCCTACCCAGGTATGTAGTGCTACTGAACTGTGTGGATGTCATTGCACACATGACACCATCTGTAGGGTGAGGTGTGTACCGGGTCACGTGTTACATGCAGACCATCCACAGACACGTACACTATGGTAATGGGGGATGTAATGTTTGTATATGGAGAATGCATAGTGTGTCATATGATAATATACACATTGACTGACACATAACAGGTATACATATCTTAGAGACCTGGTTGTATAGTTGCTAACGAACTAGTCCATGTGTCCAATGTGTTACAGGTAGGCTGCATACAGCATATGTGTAATTGGGCTGTATCCTGTTATCTGTTACATGTATGGGCAATGGTGACATTGGCCACCTGAGAGTGGTACATGGGCCATATACCAGGTGTACCATGGTGTAAAGACAGTGTACACAGCACGCACATCCCCCACTGGATATTGTACACACTGGAACCCCATCTTGATACTCTGAAATATCCACTATCACACATTGGCCATGACGCCAAAACAACCCATTGCATATCACAACAGTGGTACCACAGGGATATGCATGTGATGCACATGCCACAGGCATAGTAGGGTGTTGCATTGCATTGCCACACCTATGGGTGACTACAGCAATATCCGTACTACTGTGTGGCAATGTGTATTGTAATAAGAGTATTTGGACTCTGAATGGTGTACCCTACAGATATGCACACATACACACACGTGGCAGACCTCAATGGGATCCCCATGCCTACCGACCCATTGGTACAACACTGCTGTGCTGGTACTGCAAGGCACATGTAGCTGTTAGGGAGAGGAGTGTAACAGGCTACATGTTACGTTAATGGGGTTGAGTAGCATCACACACTATACGAGTTGTACAAATAGGCATCCCCCAGCCAAACACGTCCACCCTGCAATACACAACCAAGTGTTGGAGATCCCATAACCAGGGCCAGTGACAACATAGGTTCATAGGTTCATACTAGGCTATCTGCCCTAGGGCATTTATAAGCCTAGCCAGAGTGTGTGTGGCTTTCACCACCCCTTAGGATGAGAATACTATACCCATTAGTTTGCTGTGCCTCTGTCCAGCAGTGATACAGAGATGATTCCCGGGGTAAACCTACGATCTCCCATCCACTCGTCAAGATTTCTCTTGAACAGAGTCAGTGAGGGGCTCTGCCTCACATGGACTGGGATTCTGTTCCATAGTGTAGGAGTCTCTGGGTGATGAAACTGTCCCTCCAGCACGTCCTATTTATATCCGTGTTGAGGTTTAAGTCTCTTGCTCGTGGCTCTGGTGGATTTGGATTTTTGAGGTGGAGCATGTCCATTAGGTTGGACATGGCCTTCTGGGTTGGACATGGCCTCTGAGCAGGCACGGTATGCGACTGAATAGAGCTGGAGTTTCTTCAGTCGGGCATCATATGGCATATGTTTGAGCCCCTTTATCCTTTTGGTGAGGAACTTTTGAGGTCTTTCCAACTGCTGCAGGTGTCGGGTAAGGTACATTCCGAATGGGCGTTGTACTCAATCATTGGTCTGATAAGTGAAGAGTACAGGGGTACAATGACCTCTCCTGATCTGGATGTGAATCCCTTCATGATCAGGTGGGCAATGTAGAAGGTCTTCCTAACCACTTTGGCAATGTGAGTGTCAAAAGAGAGGTTACTGTCAACTTGGGTCCCCAGGTCCCTGATAACTTCTTCCATGTTTAATGGATTACCACCTATGTGGTAATTAGGGGTTACCTTGTTTTTCCCAAAGGGTATGACTATACATTTTTTGGCATTTAGCTTAAGGCCATGGCTCTGGCACCAGTTATCCATTTCTATGAGACCTTTCTGGAGGATATCTGTGTCTGATGGAGTGTCAATTATGGTGCCCAGTTTGCAGTCATCTGCAAATTTTGTCAGCCACAATCCCCCTATGTTTGCCTGCACTTCAGAAAAATAAATGCCGAACAAGAGGGGGCCCAGGACTGAGCCCTGTGGGACACCGCTCTTGACCGGCTTAGAGTCTGACATGGCACCAGCAACTCTAACTCTGTGTGTTCTGTCCTTGAGCCAGTTTGCATCCCATCTTGTGACATATGGGTTTACATCTAAGCTGGTGAGCTTTTCTATGATGCCCGAGTGGGGTATTGTGTCGAACGCTTTTGCTAGGTCAAGGTAGGCTGTGTGAACTGCCTTACCCTCATCAATGGCCTTAGTGACTGTTTGAAAAGTCGACCAAGTTCAAGAGGCAGGATCTGCCCTTGACAAAGCCAAATTGGGTAGGATCCAGTGTCTGTAGGTCCCCAATGTCTTTATTTATGAGTTCCATTATGATCCTCTCCATAGCTTTGCAGACAAGGCTCGTCAAGCTTATGGGGTGGTAATTTCCAGGGTCCGAGAAGCACCGCCTTTGTGGAGTGGGACCACAGTTGCCGTCGCCATTCTTTGGGTGTATCCTGTAGTAAGGCTAAGATTAAACAGCAGCCTTATGTGTGGGTTTAGTTCCTCATTGAGTTCGTGGTAGCACACAGCCGGGACACCGTTCGGTCCCATTGATGCTGTCTTTTTGCTTTAGAGAGAGCAGCTCTCACCTGGGCATCTGAGATGTTTGGGAGGCTAGACTCTGGTGGGATAGATATTTCTCCTTTGGGGGAGGGAGGGAGAAATTTGCACTGAACCTGTCTGCCAGTATGTTGGCAGTGTCTGTGGGTTCAGTGATTTTTTTATCATTTTGGACTAATTCTGAGCATATCTGGGAGTTTCCACCCAGGTTTCTAACATAGCTAAAGAAGGCTTTATGATTGTCTTTTGTGTCATTAGCGATTTTTCTCTCAAAGTTGGCCTTGGATGATTTTATGAGTGATCGTAGTTTTTTGCTAGTATTGATCAGAGATGCCTTCCCATTTAGGGATTTTGCTCTGTCATGTAGTAGCTTTCTCCTCTTTTGTAGAGTTTGTTTATGGCTGGAGTCCACCAGACCGGGCGCCTGCCTTTGGTAACATGGGCACACAATGTTATCTTTACTATTTCCACCTGTATGATGTTGGTGTGGTATTGGTAATATATCATGCAGTACAGTCTGGCTCCCATGGGTAATGTATTATGTGGAAGCCATCAACATTACCAGGCTACAGATACACAGACACAGATATGCAGATACAGGTATACATATTTATAAATATATATTTATCTATACCTAAAAAAAAAAATATATATATATATATATATATATATATATATATATATATATACACACACACACATATATATGTACATATACATGTGACTATACATACACACGTAGTTATATGTACAGTAAGATACATAAGTGGAAGGTGCACACAATATGGAACAGCCACTATGCCTACAGTTGACCCCTGAACAACTGGACACTGTATGTGCCACCTATACCAATGAAAATCATTGCCTGTAACATACACCCACAGAGAGGCCACAGGTAAAACAACACCTACAGGTTTGCAGACATGGAAACCTTTAATTGTGTACTATTACAGTTCTACATGCCATGCCATATAGCTGTTCAGACACTGACAGCTATATCAACGGAGTGATGCTACAGTGGACCAGTTACAGTCATACAATAGTCTGGAAATGTTCACAGCTGTTGTTATCCAGGCCAAGCCATTCGAATTGTACAATAGGGAAGACACACTGGGCCACAGAATGCCTAACAATCAACAGTATGTAATCCAGGTGCATAGTTCAACAGCCTCTATCTACACATTGTACAAACACAGTAGGTGGTATAGACGTCATATGACCACATGGGTTGTAACTTCTACATAACATGGCATAACTGGCAATATCACAAGCACACCAACAAACAGAACAGTTTGTATGGCAGGGGAAGTAGTCCTGCATTAGCCAGATCCATGTCAGTAATGTGTATATACGTGAAGTATATGGTACTGTACATCTAGATACCTTAAGGCAGTTCAGCCCTGATACCCCCACATTTTGTAGCAGCCTAGGTCATTTCTGGTGCTCCCCCCTAGACTCAATAATACAGGGCCATATACCACTGTTACATACACTAGGCTCGGCACACATGTATTGTGCAGGTGGCACCCACACATATATGGCCCCAGCCCCACCATATGTGTGGGGGTTACAACAGCAGTGGACTGATGGCATACATGGCAGTGTGTTATACTGCCAGTCCACTATGGATCAACCACTGACATCATGACATAAGTGCAAAGCTTGGTATGTAGGTGATGGACAGAGGCTGGAATACAGGCACATATGTGGACAACTGTTGCCATACACTATACAAGGTGCAGGTGTAACAGGATAGTCTGTAACATACCCTTAGTCAGGGATTTGATGGTAGAGATGATCATGGATGTAGCCATGTACCGGTAACATGCACCACACACACTGCCATTGTATTATCTGACACAAGACCTGTGTGGTGGACAGACACGACATGATAGGCACAGCTATGGCAGGCATGATGATAGGCCCACAGTTGTGTGCTATGCAGACAGACTGCATTCCATAGCAAACTAGTATGTACACCCACACCCTGTAACACCAGAACTGTACAAAGCATAACACAACTGTACTCACAGTCTGTCTGTACTTCCTGATCCTCCTACAAATACATAGCTGCCCTGAGTTTGCCAGTTCTCCTGTAAGAGGTATTGCTACATGCTGTTGGTAGCAATGCTGCCCACACACAGGATGGATGCCCATCACACAGGAAATGTAATGGGACCATGCACACATGATGTGGGAATCTATAGTAGGTGGTTGCCATGACAGTGTTAATTAGGTATAGTACACATGTGTAATCATGTATATCTGGCTATCTGGATAGGTATAGGTACATATATTTCCATCATATGTCCTGGACATGAAGTGTAGGCCAACCCCAGCCTGTATGTTCCCACTGTAGTTGCAGGGGATGTCAGGTATGTATAGCAGGTATACTAGTAGACTATAGCTACTGTCATTGGGATTGTCTTCACAGACATGGTGTGTGTGGGAGGTCACATCTGCTTATAACATGCGTGCCATTGTTTACTGAAAGACACCCAAAGGATATCAGAGTACAGTACTGCTGCTAGCATGTAACGCCACTGTGGACTGCAGCAGAGATATTGGCCAATATATGTGGAAGGTCCGACACAGTCTGTACAGCCCAGAGGTATACACATAAGCCCTTAGTGCTACACATGTGTACCATGCCTGACAATATGGATGTGGATGGCCATTTAGATGGGTATAACACATAACCGGTATATGATGTCCACCATAGGTCATGCATTCACACAACCCTGCCTGGCCTGTAATGGTATGACCACTGGTGCAGGGGTGCCATGGCCACATCCTACACAATAGGTATTGACATACATCTGCACTGTATCCCACTGCCCTGTCTGACATACATGACTGTTAGGGGAGGGCCGGCAGCAGGACATCTGGCTAGTATCTGCAGATGTCATCCCACTGGGTAGGTACACTCAGCTGCTAGGCATGTCACAATGCACTGTGCAGGCTGCAGGCAAGACTGGCTCAACACTGGCCTACATCTCCCAAGGGGGAATGCACATATACCTGCATATAAAGCAGGCTCAACAGGCATGTCACAGCACAGGGTAAGATACACCTGTGTGACAGTGTATGCATATCCACAACCAATGTGAACACAGCCACAGCCACAGATGGTTAGCTAGCATGGTATTACAGAATATGGACTATGTGTTCTACACCATCCTCATATGTGCCACTAACAGACTGACCCTACATATACTGGCCTGCTACACAGTTTGGTCTGGTGGCTGTTTGTGGTATGGGACACGTGTTTATGGCCCTACAAACATGTACGCCACTACAGTACCATACAGTGGGGCAGCATGTAACATCTGATAGTAGGGGAACTAGAACAATGTCATCTACCACAGTCTGTACACAGGCTAAGGTATATATCAACACTACACACACTGTCAAAATTCACCATAGGTACACAGACCTCAGTACTGAATGAACATCCACAGACTGTGCAGGTAATGTCATGTAATGTAACCCCTACTGTACATAACATGTGTAGCAGTCAGATATATCAGTGGCTTGTTCTCAGATATGATGCTACAAAGTATGGTGTACAGCACATATGCACACTTCATGCAAGACATATGTACAGAGGTTGACAAAGTGTGGCTGGGAGCACATACATAGGACCAATATTGACATGTTGCTGTGATAGCCACATACATTTACTGTTGTTACAGGGTTGTTGCAACATATGTCTTTTGAGGGATATGACATCTGTGACTACCACAGCTTTCTCCATCTACTGACTGTAATCCTCACACTACCTTCAGCAGTCGACAGCTAGATTTTCCTTGGGTGACATATGCAACCATGGACACAACACTGCCCAGGCTGCAGCTGACCCTGCAGATGGAGATTCCCCATAAACATGGAACTGACATGGCAGGTACTGAGACATGTACAACAGCCATATCCATACAAACACTGTTAAAGCAACATTACTCCAGATGCAGTATAGTGGCACTTACAGTCTGTAATCAGGTCAGGTACATCCACATCCTGTTTGTTGCACTGTTTCCACAGCGGATATTGTTAGAGGTACACAGCAATCCATCTGAGATGCTGTTTGCTACACACAACAGATCTAGTTCCTGCTCACAGTGGGTGAAAAGGGCCAACACCACCATGATGTTCCTAGATATTGGAGTATGTTTCCATACAATTGGCTCTGGGAATGTTACTACAGCTGTTTCACATGCAATCAGCTAAGGGAGGGCTGGGGATTCCTGCAGAAGCCATCAGCTGATCATGAGCATTACTTACATTACACATGCTGCTGCCTAAGCAAAGCAGGTGTAGGTCTCCACGTCCACCTGAGAGGGGATGGGGGATGCAGACAGAGGCAAATACATGTCAGGGAGGGGTAGGAGGGTAAAACTGAATCATGTTTGTGTCACACACCTAGCAGCACAGGGTATCAAATCCCTGACAACTATGTAGTGCTAGCACAGTACGCTGCAATTATTGGATGTGTCACATGAGTTACCTGTTGTGAAGCACTCAGAACATATATGTGATGGTGAGTGACATCTGCAACAGGGATACAGTAGCTGTACGGTAGGTGGCATACATGTGCCTTTTAGCATGAACAGGTGCCAGCGTCAACAACAGCCACACTCTCACAAGCACACACACACATTGACACACGTAGCAGGGCCAGGTGTACAACTCATCGGTTGTTCACATCACTGTGCAGGTATCCCATGCACCACACAGGTCATACGGGGGCTGTACGGGCAAAGGGTATGGGAAGGTGTCTGACATCAGACAACATGCTGCAGTATGCCGATGGGGGTTGTAGGGAGTGTGGACGTGAACATCTGCAGCATGCAACACACATAAAAGCACACAGGGTGCCAGTACTGACATGCATGGGTGCATGTCTGCACAGGTTTGTGGTGTTCGACTGCACCAGACGGCTGTCCAATGCTAGATGATGGGTGTATCTTGACATCAGGCCACATGACGGTCTGCATTGTGGCTCAGGGATGTAGTGTCTGCATTTACCCACACAGGCGGGTATTGTATCCCCCATCTGGTTACCTTGGTGACTACTGTGTGTGGGCAATGCTGTGCATCACTTGCTATGTCTGTGTTCCTTCATCCATGACATGGATGGCATCTCAGATGTGCACACCTCCCACATGCATGTACAGTGACATGTGGAACTGTATCTGGGGTGTCCGGCCCATGTTGTGGACACAGATTATCATCAGATGTGCTAGTCCTGCCCACCTGTGGCAGGAGCTGGTAATGGCCAGAAGCTTTACCCTGAACTTACATGGAGTGCATGCTATCAGCATTCCTTGGTGTCAGTGACATCTGTCCATACAGGCATGTTGTCAGGCATGGTATGTCCGTTGTGGGTCACATGTAATGGCACCACAGGTTGTGCAAGTGTCCATTGGGGAATATGGGTGAGGCGCACTGTCTGCACGTATGTGCATATTGGACAGATGGACTAGGTGTCATGCCCTCTGTGGCCCACTGCTGTCACTCCAGTTACTATCAGTGGCCAATATACAGTGTACTACCCACATATTGGCTGTTACCTAGGCATGTGTGTGTGTATGACACATGGGGTGAGAGTGTGCTCTGGGTAGTACTGGGGTTGCTAACTGTGATTGCCTGGCCTTGATGTCACATGTCTGGGTATGGCTTTGCACCCTGGACTCTCAGCCATATCACATGTGTTATCCCTGTACAGTGGACATTGTGATATATAGTATGGCCACCATATAAGAAATATGCAAAACCTGCTCCACATTGGCCACAGGCATCACACAGTCACAACCACCTCTACACAGGATACGGGTTACAAACACACATACACATGCACACCTGTCATGTTTAGGAGTAGAACCCCTACCTAACTAGTGTATTACACTACAGCACTATGCAGTTATAGTACGTGCCATTGATATTACTGGAGTAGTCCTTGCCCAAAAGTGTATTTCACAATGACTGACATCAGCAGGATTGCCAATGTAGGGCATTTGAAATGACTGTGAGACTAGCCTAAAATGCATTGCTCCCTACACAGACAGTGACACACACAATACATCCAGAACTGCCATGTGTGAGGATGGAACCCTACCATGCTTCTAATTCACAATATAGCAATATGCAGTTACAGGACATGCTATGGTGATTACTGGTCTATAACCTTCCCACAGGTGTATTTCTAGGTGTGTGACATCAGCAGCCATGCCAAAGTTGGGTATGTGAAATGTAAGGGGTGTGTGTACCCTAAAAGAATTGCTCTCTACACAGTCAGACATGCACACATACACACACAGTTGGCAGGTCAGGGGTTAGAACTCCCAACTAACTCCTTAGCCACACTATGGCCATACGATGTTACTGGATGTGCTATGGAGATTACTGGTCTACAATTTTCCCAGAGGTGTATTTCAAGGTGCGTGACATCAGCAACCTTGCCAAAGGTGGGTATTTGACTTGTAAGGGGTGTGAGTAGCCTAAAAAGCATTGCTCTCTACACAGTCAGACATGCACACAAACACACACACGCAGTTGCCAGGTTTGGGGTTGGAACTCCTACTTAACTAGTTTATCACACTACAGTGGTACGCAGTTACAGGATGTGCTACAGAATTTACTTGGCTACAGCCTTCCCAGGGGTGTATTTCTAGGTGGGTGACATCAGCAGCATTGCCATATTTGGGTATGTGAAATGTAAGGGGTGTGAGTACCCTAAAAGCATTGCTCTCTACACAGTTAGACATCCACGCATACACACACAGTTGACAGGTCAGGGGTTAGAACTCCCACTTAACTCCTTTATCACATTATGGCCATACGATGTTATGGAAAGTGCTACAGAGATTACTGGGCTATGATCATCCCAGAGGTGTATTTCGAGGTGTGTGACATCAGCAGCCTTGCCAAAGGTGGGTATTTGACTTGTAAGGTGTGTGAGTAGCCTTAAAAGCTTTGCTGTCTACAAAGTCAGTGACAGACAGACATGCACACATATGCACATACAGACTCACACACACACACAGTTGCCACATCTGGGGTTTGACCTCCTACCTAACTACATTATCACACTACAGCAGTACGCAGTTATGGCATGTGCTACAGAGATTACTAGGCTACAGCTTTCCCAGGGGAGTTTTTCTAGGTGGGTGACATCTGCAACCTTGCCAATGGTGGGTATGTGAATAGTAAGAGGTGTGAGTAGCATAAAAGGCATTGTTCTCTGCACAGTCAGTGAGAGACCGACACAAACATGAACAGTGACACATACTCACACACACAGTTGCCATGTCTGGGGTTAGAACTCCTACCTAACTAGTCTATCACACTACAGCAGTACTCAGTTATAGGACGCGCCATGGAGATTACTGGCCTACTAATCTCCCAAAGGTGTATTTCACATTGGATAACCTCAACAGGCTTGTCAGGGTACCGCTATGGGATGGCTGGTGTGTGCGCATGGCCCATACACCATTCATGTAGAGGTGACATGCCACAAGCGGCCACACATGGGGTCATATGTCACAAGTACGTGTATAGGGCAACTAGCTGACTACATCTTTGTACAGCCATATTGCACAGCTGGCATGTGGCCCACATAGTCTGTGGTGCTGACAGGTACTGGTCACTAATAACTGCAGTGTGTGACATCTGCACCTGATGTGTTTGGGGCCCTTTGGCTGTGTGCTGGGTAGGACAGGAGTGGATGGCTCCTTGTCACAGTCACCCTCTTCCACACATCTATATCCATCTAATTTTGCTTATTATGGTGTGTTGTCCTTACATATATGTCTGTATTCCTATCCACTGTGTGTGCAAGGCATGAGTGGTACATACTGACGTGTCTGCACTAACAATTGCAACCACTGGATGTGTCTGGTCCAATGGTGGCATACATGGCCTTCATGTGTTTGTGTGTGAGCATGCCCAGTATGACCTTTCAGTATGTTGATGACTGACATTGCCTTCATTTCTCTAAGTGTGTGAGCATGCCCAGTAAGGCCGTCTGTTTTGCATGTGGGGATCATGTCCTGTGGATCATGTCCTGTGGTTTGTACTGCACAGCTGACCTTTGTGTTGTACACCGAGAGGTAGCATGCTGTGTCTGCAGGGTATCCACTGATCATTTGGCATTGACTGTTGCAACATGTCTGCATAGCGGGGGGAACACCTGACTATTTCTGTTTCTATACAGGATTGAGGGGGTGAACCTGACTGTTACTATATTTCTATGTGGGGTGGGGGGGCACACCTGACAGTTGTACACATTTGCTAGGACTGTACTGGTATGTCTTGTAGTCCATTTCAGTCAGTAGTCTTACCTATTGTGCTGGCTAAGCCATACCGGTGTACTACAGTTCTTATCTTTTGATTGCATACACATTAATTTCTGACTTCCTAGCCATCACAACTGACATCCCACTACCTGGCCTGTTGTAGTCTGTCCATGTAGGCCTGGGTGGGGGTTACCCATACCCATCATTCAGAGGCCATAGTATGGCATTTGTTTGTGTTTGTCTACACATGTCCTGCTGGCTGTGACTGTTGTTGGGTATGTGACCCCCCCCTCCTGACTGGCATGTGTGAGTCCCTTATCTTGTGGGTGTCCCAGTATTGAGGGTGGTGCTGCAGGGCTGTCTATGTCAGGTGCAAGTAGTACACTGCCTACGCATGGTTAGGCACAGGTAGTGTAATGTTTGGCATCCCTTTTACTGTATGTGAGAGTCAGAGAGAGGTGCTATTCCCTGGGTCCCTCCCTTGTCAGTGTATGTGCTATGCATTGCCTCCTTGTCAGGGCCAAGGCATACTGGGCACGCCTCCTTCTGCCTATTAGAGCAGGCTCAGGTTGTTCCTCCTCTGAGTCACTTTGTGTGCAGGCCTTGGCATTGGTGGGGGGTTATGTGGCCCTTCCCCTTGCTGCTCCTGCTGCAGCTGTTTCCGCAGGATCATATTGTGTAGCATGGCACATGCAAGAATGATTTGGGTATATGTAGTTGGTGAGTACTGCAAGGCTCCACCGGATGTGTCCAGACTCTGGAACCATGACTTGACCATCCCAAACACGCACTCTATTATGATTCTTGTTTGTGCATGTGCCTCATTATGGAGTTCTTGTTCGGATGTATGTGCATTTCTGATGGGTGTCATCAGCCATGGCTCCAGTGCATATCCAGCATCCCCCACTAGGTGACCATGTGGGATGTCCCCATTGGCAAATTTCTGGTACAACTGCATCAGATGCCAGTTGTGGGAATCGTGATAACTTCCAGGGCAGCCAACACACACATTCAGTATTATGCCCTGGGCATCGCACATGAACTGGCAGTTGATGGAGGGGAAGCCCTTGCTGTTGATGTAGACCCTACCCTGCTCACAGGGTGGTGCTTTGATGGATATGCGCATGCAGTCTGTTGCACCCACTACCTCAGGGTATTCTGCTATTTGCTGGAAGAGACTCATACTGCTGGCCAATGCCTCACGGGTGAGGGGGAAATATATGTGCTCACCGACATGTGTTGCCATGGCATGTGGGAACTGGTGGAGTACACTGGATGCTGATGCCTGTAAGATCCCCATCATATCCCCTGTTGGCCTTTGGAAGGTACCTGTAGCTAGTATTTTTAGGCCTACACATACCTTCATTTCAACTGGGATGGGTTCCCCTCTGTTAGTTCTGTGTGTCAGGCGTGGCCGGCACAGCTCAACAATCTGCTGTTGGAGGTCCCTGTCCACCCTATAGTGCTCCACTCTCTCCAGCTCATGTAGCCTTGGTAGGTTACCCTGGGTCTGTACAGTCTTCTCCGTCTCCTCACTGTGGGTTGATTGGCAGCATTCCCATCCTCACCACCCTCAGCCTCTTCGACAAGTTGTATGGTAGCTATTGCAGCCATTAACATTTTGCTGTTGTGAGTGTTAAAAGTTCCCTGCTTGTTTACACTGGTAGTGTAAGGCGTGGTGAAAAACTGGAGTAGTGTTTGCATAGTTTATAGTGGCGTTCTTGGCTGGGCTGGTCTGCTGTCTGTGTAATTGGCTGGTTCTTATACATTTCAAATGGCAGCGAATCTAGTACCCCTTGATTAACTTCCTACTGCTGCTTTCCCTTTCCATTGTTATTCTGTTTCATCCTGGGTGCGCGTCACATAATTGGTGCACTCCAGTGTGCACACTGCTGCTATTTCCTGGGTTCACTTTCTTTATCTTCCTGTAGATCCTGTTGCGTGGCATGCACACCTGCTTACACTTTGTCATACATGCTGGGCAGGTTTAGACACTCCCCCTGGCTTTGCTGTGCTAAGCTGGATGCAACCCCGAGCCACAGGGCTTCAATCCGCTGACAGTATGCCTGACACTCCCACACATGATTTCACCTACCTCCTAGTCTTGCACTTAGCTATTCCTACTCTTATACTGTTGGGACCTGCCTCACATGCTGGGGAATACCGAGATTCACTATCCTTCCCCTCATTTGCATAGGCTTGCCTGCTAATGCATAGGTACATGTGTCACACTGTGCCTCCCCCCTTAGCAATCATTATTCACTGGCCAGGTTTTCTTTTGTCTGCCATTGACTTGCATGGCAGAATACTGATTTTAGTTAGACTGCTTTTTTTAGGTTTATTTTCTTATTTGCCCACCGATCCCATTTGCGCACCGCTGCCCTATGCTTTAACGTCCGTCATTGGCGAACATATCATAAAAATTGTATTTTGTACATTTTGCATTGTTTGCAATGTCAATGGCCTTCTACTTGGCCATTGGCATGCTTCCTTAATGATATGCAGCCCTTATTTGGTGCTGTCATAGCTCGGTTTTGGAGTTTGCAGTACCATACTCGGTTACTAACCGAGTACATTTCTGCATATTATGCTAGTCCTGCACGCCCTGATTCCTGCTTCCTGGATGGCAGATTTACCTCATTTGCATGGTTTTCACCTGCAAATGGGGTAATTTGCATATGGAGGCTGGGAACGTGCAGCACTAGTGCTAGAGCGCTCGCACACGTCAAATGTGCACGTTCATGGATCGCTCGGCCACCATATTTGCAAACTTTCCTCTTACACTAATCATGCACACCGTGCAGTCTTTTGAGAATTTGGGGGAATATCTTTGCACTGTTACTTAAGTTTTATACTTTACTATGTCCTGTGATATTTAATGGAGTATCCATTTAGTGGATTAAAGAGCAGTAGAAAGCATTCTGATGTAATATCTAAACTTCCTTATTTGTTGAGTGTGGGGTATAGAAAACAGTCATAACAATTGTTTATCATGGAATAGTTTTGCTCACAATTCTTCTGTCCATGTTTCATGAATACTTCTGGCATATCAGGAGGAAAGGATATTATTATCATGTGAGTCAGTGAGATTACTAAATGAGTTTCAGAAATATATTTCTTTATCAATTTAAGAAGTAAGATATACTTTCATTATTCATTTAGGAAGTTGTTTGCTACATTTTTAAATTAATTTCAGTTTTAAGTGCATGTTCTTGCAGGCAAGATCATGAAAAGGAAATAACTTGTTTCAGGTCCTTGATTTAGGAATGCTGCTAGTTTTGCATTACATAAATTCTGGATGATATTGGGGTTCCTTCTGATCTTGGTTAACAAGGTACGGAGACAAACAACTAAATAAGTGCAAAACAGAAGCAAGCCAGGGCTAAAAGAGATAGCATGTATTTTCATTTTCCATATAGGTCATTCTAAATATGCCTGTGAAAACATGCAGTTCCATTCAAATTAGTCTGTCCCTCACATCCAGGTTGCTGAATTGCATTCAGCTGTTGGCATTTTTGTAGTGGTGTGCTGGTTAGCTAATCCTCATCTTTGGTTTGGTACCTAGAGTGAAAAGCTTTCAAAAGGAGAGAACTGATGTGTTTCTCATAAGTGGACATGTGTGCCTGTGTCATGCCTAATATGCTTTCTTATGCTGTTGTATTAATATGACTGTTGCACTTGCAAAAGGCTGGCTACTTTGAAGCTAGTGTACTGTCTTTTGCTCTATACCTAATTGATATTTTGTTGGGTAATGCTGTTTTCCCTTGAATGCTGAGATGTTGTTGTACAGTCTCTTTGCACTGACAAAATGTCAGTTTTTCTCTGTACTGACAAGAACAACATAAAAAAATGAATTTTAGCCCAGTATATGTGGCAGCAGCTGGGTGTGCTGCTTGTGGTACAGGTTTCTACGGTGTTCTTCTTTGAATGTTGTCATTTATTTGTTCATTGTAAGGATTGCCATGGTATTTTAATTATTGAATTATGTTGCTATCTGCCTGGACATGTGATCTGTATATGATATTGTTCTTAATCTGTGCTCATCTTGGAATGTTGCATTATGTTTGTGCAATGTATGTCCACATGTCCATTGGAACATTAGGCCAGATTCATAATGTTTACTGTGAGGTGTACATGAGGTATACACAGTGTGGTAACCTTTTCCTTTTCAGAGACAGCCCTGTCATGGTGCTTTTGCTCTAATATGTGCATCACCACATCAGGCTGTCTCCACCATCATTGGTTCATAGGTAGGTACTAGGCTATTGGCCCTAGGGCCTATACAAGCCTAGCCAAAAAGGTACCTTAGCTTTTGCCACCCAAGAAAATTATTTTCCTGTGCTCCTGTCAAGCAGAGCTACAGAAGTGATCCCCAGAGTGAATTTCCTATTTCCCATCCAATCATCAAGATTTTTCTTGAAGAGTGCTAATGAAGAGCTCTGTTTGACATAGATAGGTAGTCTGTTCCAGAGTATGGGAAGTCTCTGGGACAAGAATCTATCCCTCCAGCATGTTCTGTTTATTGTGGTGACAAGGTTTAGATCCCTAGAGCATGTAGCTCAGAGGGATTGGGATTTCTTTAAGTGGAGCATGTCCCAACAGCTCTGGGTTTGACATAGCTTTATATGTTAGGCAGAGATCACCTCTGAGTAGGTGATATGCGACGGAGTAAAGCTGGAGTTTTTTGAGACGGTCTGCATAGGGCATCTGTTTGAGGCCAGTAATCCTTGTTGTGAGGTATTTCTCTGGCCTTTCCGGTTGTTGTAGATGTCTTGTGAGGTACATACCAAAAAGAGCGTTGCACTCTATAATGGGTCTAATGTGTGATGAGTAGAGGGGAGCAATGACCTCTTTTTCTCTGGATGAGAAACCTTTTGTGATGAGGTGTGCCACGTAGAAGGATTTCCTGACCACTGTGGCAATGTGATTATCAAAGGAGAGACTGCTGTCCATCTGTGTCCCAAGGTCTCTTATCACACTTTTGGTGTTAAGTAGACTACTGCCTATGTGGTGTTACATGATAATGTGGCTGTCTGAGAGAGATGCCTATACTAATTAGCAATGTGCTCTCTCTGTGAAGGCATTTATGCACCAAGTGATTCACAGAATCGCTTAGTTGTGTAAATTAGCATGGCTGCTCCCAGCACCTTGCAACACTGAACATGGCCAAAAGGCCATGTTAATCAGTCATAGATTAGGGAAATACTGCAGAGTTTAGTGGTAAGGTAGGGTTAGGAGATGTGTGCATGCATGTATACTGTGTGTGTGTGTGTGTGTGTGTGTGTGTGTGTGTGTGTGTGTGTGTGTGTGTGTGTGTGTGTGTGTGCATTTGGTGAATGTGTGAATGTCATTGGGAGCTGTTTCACATGCACATGCGCATGTGTATGTAATGAATATTTCGAATGTTTGTGTGTGGGCGTGGACTAGCACGCGTGTGTGTGTGTGTGTGTGTGTGTGTGTGTGTGTGTGTGTGTGTGTATTGTGGTGTTTGTCATACTTTCACACACCTATAGTGTACCAAGCAAAGCTTGCAACATTTGGTTAGTGACCACTAACCACCAGTGATGTGGTGTAAAAGTCATGGCTGAGCAGCACATAGACAGAAGAAGGACTGGGGGTGTGGGGAAAATTTTGCTGCAGGGATAAATCGTAAAAGTAGTGCTTTCATGGCACTATAACAGTAAGATGATTGGGGTAAATCAGTAGAACCTCTAGCATGACTCTTATTTTCCATGCGATAATGGCACTTTAGTAGTATGTGAAGCAGGCGAGTACTTAGCAGGATATGATGTGGGAAAGATTACTGCCTGGCATTAATGTGTTACTGCAGTCACCCATGATTTACAAGGACAGGAAAGGGAGACATTGAAAACATTCAGACAACTTAGGGACAGGTATTGAGTCTGAGGTGTGTGTGTGTGTGTGTGTGTGTGTGTGTGTGTGTGTGTGTGTGTGTGTGTGTGTGTGTGTGTGTGTGCATGCATGTGTTTAAATGCATGCATTGTGTGCGTGAGAAAGTGAATGTGGGAGGGTGCTTCTGTTTTCACAATTCAGCCATCAACACTGTTAACTACCGTGGCAAGTGCTGATCTGCACTTTGTGGTAATTAATACAATTTAGAGACATGCAAGCTAGCCCATGATGAGGTCTTTTCACATTGCAGCTAATCTGAATTGTAAAATACCACATTGCATAAACAGGGCATTTCTACTATAAGCTGAGTCTTCTGCTGACATTCTGTTATATATTATTTGTAATATCAGAGTCCAACTTTCCACAAGTAAACGCTGACACAACGTAGTAGAAATCAAATTGTTCTTAACCAAAATAACGAGTGCAGCAGAAGTAAGATAAAACATAAGAGTTTAATTCCAAGTTTAATTCCAAGTGGGTGTGCACAAACGGATGAGCGCTTTCACAAATGTAGTTTCTTCAGATCCTTCTAGCAACCCCATAGATCTGCTCCTTATATAGTAATTCCAGTTAAACAATTAGTCAACTAGTACTCCTCTATTTGTATAGTATGTGAACATAAACAGGATATAAATAGACAGAATAAATATATATCTCAAATCACACTAATAAAAAAGACATTTCCAAGTACATATAAAAACATATATATAAAGAATGGGTTAAAAACCTAATTAAAAACTGTGTGTGCAAATAATCCATCAGATGTTTGCTAAAATCAATATTGATGTTGAGACACATGCAATTAAGCCTCGTGAAATAAACTTAACTAGACACCAGAGTTGGTATAAACTGCATAGGTATATATATATATATATATATAATATATATAATATCTATAAAAATTATATATATATAATAAAATCATTAGATACAATTATTTAATATTCCTACGCTGCCTCAACTTGGGTTTAATTGATGCCCTATCATTCAAACCATGGCCCCTATCTGCCTTGTGTAATAATCCAGCTCAGTCTCCTTTGCTTCAGTGTGATTCATGATGTCACCACCTCTTTTATTGACATTAATAATCTCTAGAGCCTTAAACAGGAAGGTATGATTTTCATTGTTAGAGACTACATGTCTTGCAAGGGCATTATGGGGGGGTACCTTTCCTAATATGGTAAATATGTTCCCTCATTCTGTCTCTTAATGGATGGTTAGTTTTCCCAACATAAAAACTCGGGCAAGCTTGGCAGGTATCTAAGTACACCCATTTGGTGTCATACAATTAGCATCTGCCCTAATAGAGAAAGTAACATGTTCATCTGGGTGCATAAAAAGATTGCTACTGTCTATAAATGAACAGAAATTACAGTGATTACATGGTTTGGTGTAACCATTATTCATCATGGTCTTGCCAGATCTGGGATAACATAATAGTCATTTCAGGTTATTTTTATTCCTGTAGAGAAAACTGGGTGTCTCCCCCACAATATATTTCAAATCATTATCCACAAGAAGAATATCCCAATGCCTATTAATAATTTCCTTCACATTATGTAAGTCAGAGGTGAAATAAGTGGAAAATTTAACAGGTGCACGTATTGAACAATTTCGAATAACTTGCTGTTGGTTTCTAGGTCCAAAATATGGTAGGCCTGTTGTGAGATGTAAATTCTCTACCTCTTCTAAATATAATGTGACCTCATCATTATTATAACCCCGGGTTAGTAGCCTATTTTTAAGATTGACCAACTCCTGGGAAAAGCCACTATCAGTTGGATTGAGTCTAGAGGCTCTAATAGCTTGCCCTTTCATGATGTTCTTGAAAACAAAGGGTGGGTGCATGCTTGACCTTAGTAATAGGGAGTTACGATGACAAACCTTACGGTGGACACCTGTATTAATCAGATTATCCATTAATTTCTCAATGTATAAATTTAGAAACTCAATCCTGTGTGTAGAATAGTTCATTGTGAAGATAAGGAACGTCAGACTATTCATAGTTGCTAACATTGCCTCCAACTGTAGTATTGTTCCATTCCAAAGAACAAAAAGGTCATCAACAAACCTTCTATAGAAAACAACATGTCTACAAAACAAATCATTTTTAAACAGGATGTGTTCCTCCCAATGGGCAAGGAACATGTTGGCATAACTATTGGCACAGGGTGTGCCCATAGCTACGCCATCTCTCTGCCTATAAACCTGATCCTGAAACATGAAAAAATTATTTTCTAAAACCAATTGCAAAAAGTGTACCACTAAATCCACCAACACTGGTGTGTAAGTACTATGTGCTTGCAAGTAATGTGAGATATAGTCCAATCCTATATCATTGGGAATTACAGTGAATAAGGATTGAACATCAAAAGTAACAAAAATATAGTTACATACCATCTCTGAAGTGCCAATACATTCATATAAATCAATTAGGAACTGCTTGGAATCCTTTAACACTGTAACATTATCATTCAGGATATGTCTCAGTTGTTTTTCTACAAATACTGAAAGATGCTTAGTGACCCATCCATGACCAGAAACTATCGGTCTCATGGGTGGATTCACTTCATTTTTATGAATTTTAGGGAGGCCTTGTATAATGGGTATAACGGGTTTCCGAATCGTAAGATATTCATATAGCTCCCTATCTATCAGTTTACTGCTAAATATGTCATAAAGTGTGTTACTTATATATCTAACAACAGATTGAACATCATCAATAGAGGTAGATTCATAAAATTTGTCTTGTAACATCAGGGTCATAGCCTCAACATAAAAGGGCATGTCCATGACAACCACCTTGCCACCCTTATCAGCTGGTCTGATAATTACGGTAGGGTCATTCTGCAATTTGTTAAGGCATTGGCGTTCCTGGAAGGATAAATTGTCCCTCTGTCTCTGTTTATTTATTCTAGGATTACTATTATAATAGTTATGCAGTTCATCTTCAGTGAGTCTGGAGAAGGCTTCAACTAGAGGATGATGTATAGGAACGTAATCACTCAAGTTCTTAAAAATGAAACCCTTGGTTTGAGAGGAATCTTCTTGTAAGTCATGATACATGAGTTTAAGCATGACGTTCCTACAAAACAGTTTTAAGTCCATAATAGTGTCAGTTAACCTACTACACCTACTGGGAATGAAATTTAAACCCTTATTCAGAAGTTTAACATCATCACTTGTCAGGTGGATATGAGATAAATTGTGTACTAGTTCTTGCTGTTCCACATTTTCTTTAATGTCTGGTGAGGAGCAAGCTCCCCTGATAATTTCCTCTTCTGCCTGCCCCGGCTCATGGAGCGCGGTCTGTGGGGACCCTTCTCCATGCGTACGGGCAGAGGAAAAGTTAAATCCAGATTCATTGATTTATTATTTGCTTTATTAGAAGCAGTCCCATTCCCAGTTGTCGCTGTCTTGGGTCTAACAACGGCTTCTGATCCTCCTTTAGTAGTAGTATGTCCGTGTTTAACAACATGTATTTCAGGGTAGAGGTTGCTCTCTGGGCAAGCACTTGGATGAACAATGTGAATGACATCACCAGAGTCATTGCAATTATTAATATTGGTCTTGTTAACAGATGAAACAGCATCATCATTACATTCGACATCACGAGTAAATTCTCCATCACTGAGGCCTCTAGAGAGGACATCATCACCAGGAGAGATACTGGTGTGTATATGGATATTGCCCGATTCTATGTTTCCATTTGTACCAACCAAAACCTGGTCACAGGTAGAATTGTCAGTAAGAATGGAATTAGTATGTCCCTCATCCCTCCTGGAACCAACAACAGAACGCTGGTCCCTGTGGGCTGATGTGGGAGGTATGTGGGAACCTGGTGCAGACCTGGGCCATAGGAACACATTACCCAGTTTAAAATCATTAAGGTCCCTAGTTGACTTGTGTCGTTTCTGCTGTAGCAACTTTCTCTCATATGCTAGAATACAGTCTAGCAGATTCTCAAATAATGGTAAAACTACTTTATCAGGAAAGCTTCCAAAGAGAATCTCTTGCTTATTCTTAATGCACTCTATTAACCTGATCTCCTCAGGGTGAAAGAAGTCAATCAATAATTGTAAGTTAGTTAATTAGTGTGATTTGAGATATATATTTATTCTGTCTATTTATATCCTGTTTATGTTCACATACTATACAAATAGATGAATACTAGTTGATTAATTGTTTAATTGTTTAATTGGAATTACTATATAAGGAGCAGATCTATGGGGTTGCTAGAAGGATCTGAAGAAACTACATTTGTGAAAGCGCTCATCCGTTTGTGCACACCCACTTGGAATTAAACTTGGAATTAAACTCTTATATTTTATCTTACTTCTGCTGCACATATATTATTTGTAGCCAAGGTTTGCATGGTCAGATATTTATGTCACTACACCATCATGTGCCAAAAGATGCCACTTTGTGTAATTTGTTTCACTATTAGCATGTGACGTTGGTTTTGCTGATGCTGTTGTGCCTGGCTTGTAGTATATTTATATAAAATGTCTACTGGCAATGTGAACTGAGGCATTTCACAGAATTGTACTATATTACCTTGTCAGGAGCTCATACCTACAATATTTTCTCACACTGTGCTATCAATATTCTGCATAGCTGTTTTTGTGGTCCAGTGATAACAGACAGAAATGAATGAGTTGCCTTTAGGAAGAAAATAAAAATGTCCGCATACTATTTGTGGTTACAGCTTTCTGAGTGTGAATTTGCATTATTTCCCGTCTTTTTTCATTTACCAGTTTACAATGATAAACAAATGATGTCTTACACTTGTAATAACAGAGTAATCTGCCTGGTTAAGTTGCTACCATGTGGCTTTTTTATAAACTGTATAAATTTTGCATTAAGTTTACTCCAAAAGGGCAAGACAAGATAGACCAGGGGGAAATTGCATGGGCAGCCTCAAATTCTATCTAGTCTGGCTTGCTTTGCCCTCTTTGAGGTTGGAGGGAACTGTTAAATATAGATTTTATTTGGCTAGACTTGCAATTGTATACATATATATATATATTTGAGGAAAAAAAGTTTAAATCAGTAAAACAAGGATTTGAAAGACAATGCAAAGTTGACTTTAAATTACTACAAATATTGCACTATTTCACTTCTCAGCTAGAGCGTCTTCTGCGTGGAGACATGCGTGAATGGGTGTACCTTCATTGAAGGCTGTGCATCAGGGCTGGTAATTCGGCACGTAAAAATCAACTACCAAATCAACTACCAATCATTAGTGGACCGGAGTTCCGCTGTCGCGACTCCTAACCGAGAAAAGCCGAAAGACTCAACATTGCACTATTTCACTAAGATTGTTTTACATTAAAAAAGTACTTCAGAATTACTATATATATATATATATATATATATATATATATATATATATATATATATATATATGTGTGTGTGTGGATTTAGTGGTAATAGTCAATATAGTAACACTGAATTGTAGAATGCTAACACCTTCTGCATGTGCAAGGTCACTCCTCGGGGCATGCATTCATAAAAACTGCATTTTTGCAGGAAGCCAAGCCTGCTTGTACCCAACCTTGAGGGGTGCTGTACACCCACACACCCCCTGCTTACTATACTACTAACTCTGACATCACACAATCCCTGAGAATGGGCATATTCCTCTTCCCAGGTGATTATCCTTTACCACACTATTGTCGACCATCTAATTTGTTGACCAAAGTGGGTTGACAATACAGAGGTTAATCTTAGTCATTACTATTATAACTCCGACACTAATAAATCCGACAGATATGTCCCTGGCAATCATATCTGCGAAAAACAAGCCCAACTGTACAGAATGTCAACGTCATAATTGCGAATAACATGCAACTGCTTCGCAGAAATAAATGTGACCATGGAGACGTCGATGAAGTATGTGTCGGTCTTTTACGTACACAGTAGAAAGTGCTGCGTTTAGTATACAAGTGGCTGCAATATACTACCGTAACGTCCAACTCTTACGTGGAATATTCATACATACCTAGACAGTCATACAGCTGAGTTTGTGAATATATTGGTGAGTAGCAGACAATACGATATTATGTTTCACATGGTAAAGGGTTTGAAATAACAGGAGTACTATTTGTTTACTATGCAGGATACAGGGTTGTCAAAGAAATGAGCACAGACCTGCACGATACTGCTCCCAGTATCATTGGCTTACAGTATGATTATATAATATCCCAAAAAGGAAAGAGAATGTTATGTATAGACGGCTATAAATACTACTTAGAGAAATGTACAGATGAAATACTGGTGCTGTATGCTCAAAATAAGTGAGAAATGTAAGGGGCAGTGTATCACTGCAGTAGTTGAAGACAAGGAAATATTAAAAAAGTCAACTGCTCACCATCATGCACGTGATGCGATTAAGTGTGAGCAACTAAAGGTGAAAGAGAGAATTAAGCATAGAGCTCAATAGACTCTCGAAGATCCTTGCAAAATCATGTCAGAGGTCCTTGCAGGGACTTCAGCAGATATTGTGACTACAATGCCTAATACTGTGGTTTTAAAACAGACCATTCATAGGGTGAGAAGAACCACCAGTAATAATCCTATTAAGGGTTTATCTTGCTTACAAGATTTCATGTCTGACATGTTGCCACTTAAAAACGGGAAATTTATTGTTGAGCATTGCAGAATCCATAGTAGTAGTCTGGAAATACTAGTGTTGACTACCGAAAGCAATTTATCCATGTTGTGTTCCCCTGAGTTTCTCTTAGTCGACGGCACATTCCCCATTAGTACGAAAGAATGTAGGCAAGTGTATACTGTACACTGTTCATTTCCTGCAGGTGGGAGTAGCAAAGTCATATAAGC